>NC_044994.1:15056460-15245792 GCF_008728515.1 Papio anubis
TAAAATATGAATACCAAACTCTGGTTTTAAATTTTCTGTAGAATTATCAATCTTAACATAAAAAGTAAAATCCATTTTGAAACTGATTCCTAATTCCTACAAAATGTTTTTTGGACAACTGAAGAAATGTGCGCTTATTTTTAAAATGAAGCGGCAACATTGTAAAGGAACTCTGCAGTCACTCATAACAGCATAGTGTGTATTATGAATAAGTTCACATTAGTTGCACTTGGCAAACTGGACAAAGAAGCAATAATATACACTGTGAATGTGCTACATTCCACTTTTAATCAACAAAGCATTCCGTACATTGTTATATTATGAAAAACACTGCAATTAGAAAAAGAAGCTAGATTACTGATTATTCACTATTTTCATATAAACTTTCTAACATTTATAATAAAACATGAAATTGTTAAACCTCTTATCCATGAAAACAATATGATAAAAACCTAAAATATGTACTACATTTTACTGAAATATACTTTAGTATCATAAATGACAGGAAAAGGGTATTATGTACACAACTGAGACAAGAATGACAATAATAAATTGCTTGAAACTCCATGTTACATAGCTAGAAAAGAGATACTTTGATAAGTAATATCAATTACTATCCTCTGCATTGAAGAGATGAAGTCTTTAATTCTGCTCCCCTTTTTCCCTTCTCAGCTATAGCATGCTCCATGATCTGAGATCCGATCCTCCTCATTCTCTAGAGAGTAACATAAAAGTGATTGTTTGGAAATAAAATGAGGGGTTGAAACTCTGTATTTCAGAAGACACAATCAGTTACCTGACACCCAACACCAATCCCTGCTGTGTTAAGAATGTTAGTGTTTCTCATGTCTCACTCAGGAAGAGTTGCTTCAATACATGCTTCCATGGCTTTATTCAGTTTGCTTACACCTCAGGGAGTTTAATTTCATGCAGAGCTTTTAGATAGTGCTTTCCCGTGACAGGAGCAAATCTGGGTACCTTAAGGAGTTTAGGAAAAATGAAAGCAACTTGAACTATTAATGCTTGATCTGAACTTTGGCCTTGCCCCAGAGTTAGTCTTCGAGAAGTGAGAAGAACGCAGAATGCTGGCAACACTTGAGATATTAACTAAAAATGTAAACATCTTCTAAGATAACTATTGTAGAAGAAAGAGGTAAACATAATGGAATAAAAGATGATCTTCTTGTATTTAGAGTTTATATTATAGCCATCAAGGGAAATGGCAATAAAAAGTGGATGTCAGAGATTTGACTGAACTGAACTGATTTCATAAAAGGCTTAAGAATCAGCCTGACTAGGAAAAGAGAGGTAAAACACCTGCGTTACTAGTCCCCACACGAACAATGCATTTATTTTCAAACAAAGAGCAGATAATGCTCAAGCTTTGGAAGGGGAGATCTATTTTTCAGAGAAAGTATGGACACCTGAAAGAAACACAAGGGGCATTGTGTTTAGGAATGAAACATGTGATCTAAGGAAATGCCAGTTTATCCAAGTTTTGGCTGAGTTACTGCTTTGTTAAGAGAAGGGACATATTTTTGAAACAACTGTGATTAACTGAAGTTTAATGTGCCTTTTTGTAATTACCTATAATTTTAAAAGATTATATTGTAGCTTGTAAGCCTGGTTTAAGAACAAATCAGGTGATCTTTTTAAAAAACAAAACATCACGTGTTTTATTGTTTAGAATTTACCTCCAAATACAGAGGAACTCTACATTTTGCTATTTACTAAGACAATTTTGTTTATTCAATTTGGCTTCTCTTTTGGCCTTTGGTTTCTGAACATGGTCGTATCACCACCAATTACTTAATATTTCTCAAAGTTTCTGTAATTATGCTAGTGACTGAAAAATCACTCTGCATAACTGGGATTTCAAATAAGATAAATTATCACAATTTATTTATTTATTTATTTATTTATTTTGAGACGGAGTCTCGCTCTGTCTCCCAGGCTGGAGTGCAGTGGCCGGATCTCAGCTCACTGCAAGCTCCGCCTCCCGGGTTTACGCCATTCTCCTGCCTCAGCCTCCCGAGGAGCTGGGACTACAGGCGCCCGCCATCACGCCCGGCTAGTTTTTTGTATTTTTTCAGTAGAGACGGGATTTTGCCATGTTAGCCAGGATGGTCTCGATCTCCTGACCTCGTGATCCGCCCGTCTCGGCCTCCCAAAGTGCTGGGATTACAGGCTTGAGCCACCGCGCCCGGCCTAATTATCACAATTTATAGGACCTTGTTGTTCCATGTTCTAATTCAAAGGATAGTGCCTGAGTAAATTTTTCTTATACATTCTAGAACTCATAGACATTGGAACCCTCTGGGTCACAAATGAGCTAAAAGAATAAATGATGCAGATTGTTAGAATTGCTTTTTGAGTCTCACGTCCTTCTTTTTTTTTTTTTTTTTTTTCTTGCTCTGTGGCCGGGGCTGGAGTGCAGTGGCACGATCTCCGCTCACTGCAAGCTCCGCCGCCTCCTGAGTTAACACCATTCTCCTGCCTCAGCCTCCCTAGAAGCTGGGACTACAGGCGCCCGCCACCACGCCCGGCTAATTTTTTTGTATTTTCAGTAGAGACGGGGTTTCACCCTGTTCGCCAGGATGGTCTCGATCTCCTGACCTCGTGATCCGCCCGCCTCGGCCTCCCAAAGTGCTGGGATTACAGGCGTGAGCCTCCGCGCCCGGCCAAGTCTCACGTCATTTCTGAGCTAGAGGACATTCTCCTAGCTGTAGTCTGTAGCTGTGTGACCTCATACAAGTTTGATACTTAGCTTCTCCACTCTTCTTTTCTCCATCTGTAAAAAAATGCGAAACTATCCCACAGAATTATTCTTAGTATTACTTTTTATAGTTCATGTTTATAAAAATGTATCAGTATATTTACCAGTCTCTTTGATAAGCATTGTTACTTACATCCCACTCTTAGGCATTGTTTTCTTGTGACTGAAGTATATCATTTAGTGTTCTCTTGGGAAGAATCCGTGAGCTTTGCCCTCAAACGGTATTTTTGTTGGTTATTGACTCTTAAGCAGACAGTTCATTTACCTCAACTGTTAGAAGATATTTATTTGCTGTATTCTGCCGATGCTGATGAGAAATCTGTCAGCAGACTATCATTCATGTATAAGCAATCCATTTTTTCTCTAAGATTAAAGTGAGACAATTGGAATTAACATAATTTTAAGGTTCCTGTCTTATTTGTCTGGAGGACAGATATATTAACTTCAGACTTGTTAATAAAATAATTAATTTCAAGAAAACCACTGAAATTACAGAATATGTAACTATCAAACCAGAAGAGGGGGAGAGAAGTGATAGATACAGAGAAAAAACAAAACAGAGTAAATGGAAGCACAAAAGATGATAAAAAATAATTCTAAATATGTCAGTAATCACTAAGTGGCGTAAACTCACCAGATACACACTGGAGACTCCAAAATTGTTACTTTCTTAAATCCAGCTGTTAATCTACTGTTAAGAAGACATTTAAACCTGACAGCACAGAAAAGTTACTATTATAGAAAAAAATACACTATACAGTCACTAACAAAATTAAAAGCTAGTAGAGCTACACTAATTGTCATAAGCAGAATTTGAAGACGGCCCTAACATTTCCAGTCTAGTGTACATAACTTTTGTCCAGTTATGCAGTCAAGCACAAATCTAGGTACTCCCGAAAAGGAATTTTGTAGATATCCTAAATCAGTTCACTGTAGATAAAGAAGTTATCCAGGTGGGCCAGAAGAAGCCAGAGAGTCAAAGCATGAGGGAGATTTAATGTATAAAATGTTCCCCACTACTAGCTTTAAAATGGTGAGGGTTATGTGGCAAGAAATGCAAGTGGTCTCTAGGAGCTGAGAGTGGTCCCTAATTACAGGCAGCAAGGAAATGGGGATTTCAGTCATACAACCACAGGGAACTGAATTCTGCCACAACCACATGAACTTGGAAGAGGACCCAGAGCTCTAGCTGACAACACAGACCAGCCAATAACTGAATTTTTATCTTTATAAGACCCTGAGTCAAGGCACAAATAAGAAAATGTGGCCTATAGTCAAGAAAAGCAAAATATTCAAAATAGTACATCCAAACCAAATGGTCAATACACACATGAAGATACTCCACATCATTAGCCATCAGGGAAATGCAAATTAAAACCACGATGAGATACTTCTTCACACTCACTAGGATGGCTAAAGTAAAAATATCAGATAACAACTGGAGAAATCAGAATCCATATACACTGCTGGTGGAAATGTAAAATAGTATAGCCACTTTGGAAAACAGTCTAGCAGTTAATCAGTTAAACATATAGTTACCATATAACTTAGTAATTTCACTCCTAGGTATCTATCTTGGAGAAATAAAAATATATGTCCACACAAAAACTGGAATGCAAATGTTTATAGCAGTATTATTTATTATAGTTAAGGATGGAAATAATCCAATGTCCATCAACAGACAAATGGATAAACAAAATGTGGCATATCTATCTAATTAAATATTATTTGGCAATATAAAAGAATGAAGTTCAGATGCATACTACATCAATGAACCTTGAAAACATTTTGCTAAGTGAAAAAAAGTCAGACAGAAGATCACACATTATATGATTTAATTTGTATGAAATGTCCAGAATAGGTAAATCTATAGAGATGGAAAGTAGATTAGTGTTGCCTAAGGATTGGGGGAAAAAATTAAGGGTGATAACTAAAGGGTTTCTTTCTGAGGTGATGAAAATATTCTAAAAATGAATGTGGTGGTGCTGGTATATATCTGTAAATATACTAAAAGTCATTGAATTATACATGTTAAATGAGTGAATTACATCATATTAAATATTTCCTGTAAGGCTATTATTTTTTAAAAATGAATTAAATGGAGGTCCTAAACTGAAAAATATACAATAACTGAAATGAAAAATTCAGTAAATGAGCATAATAGCATAATGGAGATGGCAACCAAAAGAGTCAGTGAATATGAAGGCAGGTCAATAGAAATTATACACTGTGAAGAGCAGAGATAAAAAACATCTGACACAAAGTGACTGAAAGTAAAAGAACGGAAAAATAAACATCATGAAAATGGGAAGTGGTATGACTATTTTGATATTAGACAAAGTAGGACTCAAGATAAAGAATATTACAAATGATAAAGCAAGAAATTTCACAATGATAAAAAGAACAACTCATCAGGAAGACCTAACAATCTAAATATCTATGTAGACTGGACATGGTAGCTCATGCCTATATTACCAGCACTTTGGGAAGTTAAGACGAGAGGATTACTTGAGCCAAGGAGTTCAAGAGCAGCCTGGGCAACATAGTGAGACCACATATCTACAAAAATTTAAAAATTAGCCAGGCATGGTAGCACATACCTGTAGTCATAGTTACTCAGAAGGATCACTTAATGCCCACGAATTTTAGGTTACAGTGAGCTATGATCATGCCACTGCACTCCAGCTTGGGCAACAGAGTGATGCCTTGTCTCAAAAAATAAAATAAATATGTATGTACTTAAGAAGAACTTCAAAATTCATTACGCAAATATTAATAGAAATAAAGGAAGGATTATTAATAGGCAAATCTACAAATAATATTAGAGATTGTAATAGCTCTCTCTCATAAACTGATAACAATTAGGCAAAAAAGTCAGCAAGGAAATAAATGAGCAATAGTATTTACCTCATTAATATTTATAAAACACTCAGCCAACAACTGCAGAATGTGCATTCTACTCAAATGTACATAGTAAATTCACTAAGGTAAAATATTCATATATACTAAGCTATACATTCTCAATAAAGTTAAAAAGTTTCTACTTTAAACTTCATATGGAACCAAAAAAGAGCCCGCATAGCCAAGACAATCCTAAGCAAAAAGAACAAAGCTGGAGGCATCATGCTACCTCACTTCAAACTATACTACAAGGCTACAGTAACCAAAACAGCATGGTACTAGTACCAAAACAGATATATAGACCAATGGAACAGAACAGAGGCCTCAGAAATAACACCACACATCTACAACCATCAGATCTTTGACAAACCTGACACAAACAAGCAATGGGGGAAAGATCCCCTATTTAATAAATGGTGTTAGGAAAACTGGCTAGCCATATGCAGAAAACTGAAACTGGACCCCTTCCTTACATCTTATACAAAAATTAACTCAAGATGGATTAAAGACTTAAACATAAGACCTAAAACCATAAAAATCCTAGAAGAAAACCTAGGCAATACCATTCAGGACATAGGCATGGGCAAAGACTTCATGTCTAAAACACCAAAAGCAATGGCAACAAAAGCCAAAATTGACAAATGGTATCTAATTAAACTAAAGAGCTTCTGCACAGCAAAAGAAACTACCATCAGAGCGAACAGGTAGCCTACAGAATGGGGGAAAATTTTTGCAATCTATCCATCTGACAAATGGCTAATATCCAGAATCTACAAAGAACTTAAACACATTTACAAGAAAAAAACAACCTCATCAAAAAGTGGGCAAAGAGTATGAATAGACACTTCTCAAAAGAAGACATTTATGCAGCCAACAAAGATATGAAAAAATGCCCATCTTCACTTGTCATTAGAGAAATGCAAATCAAAACCACAATGAGATACCATCTCACACCAGTTAGAATGGCGATCATTAAAAAGTCAGGAAACAACAGATGCTGGAGAGGATGTGGAGAAACAGGATAGCTTTTACACTGTTGGTGGGAGTGTAAATTAGTTCAACCATTGTGGAAGACAGTGTGGCAATTCCTCAAGGATACAGAACTAGAAATACCATTTGACCCAGCAATCCCATTACTGGATATATACCCAAAGGATTATAAATCATTCTGCTATAAAGACACATGCACATGTATGTTTACTGCGGCACTATTCACAATAGCAAAGACTTGGAACCAACCCAAATGCCCATCAATGATAGACTGGATAAAGAAAAGGTGGCACATATATACCATGGAATACTATGCAGTCATAAAAAGTGTGAGTTCATGTCCTTTGCAGGGACATGGATGAAGTTGGAAACCATCATTCTCAGCAAACTATCACAGGAACAGAAAACCAAATACCTCATGTTCTCACTCATAAGTGGGAGTTGAACAATGAGAACACATGGACACAAAGAGGGGAACATCATACACCAGGGCCTGTCGGGGGATGGGGGTCTAGGGGAGGAATAGCATTACGAGAAATACCTAATGTAGGTGACCACCATGGCACGTGTATACCTATGTAACAAAACTGCATGTTCTGCACATGTACCCCAGAACTTAAAGAATTATATAAAAAAAAAAAGTTAAAAAGTTTAAGATGTTATACAATGGAATTAAATTAGAAATTAATCATATGATACATAGAAAATCTACAAATATCTGGAAATTAAATAACACAATTCTACTTAATACTGGGGTCAAAGAAAAACTCACAAGAGAAATTATAACGTATTTTTGGTATGCCCTGCCCATGCCCCTCTGCTGCTTTTTCCAGGAGCAGGGAAGGAGTGGAGACAAAGGCTGATGAGGGTCTAATCTAAATTTAATCTCTTGTATTTTTTAACTTTGTGTGTGGAAATAATTATAGATTCACACAAAGTTGCAAAGATAGTACAAGAAGTTTTCATGTACCTGCTAGCTTCCCCACTAGATAAATCCCAGTACTTAAGAGTTATTTAAAACCAGGAAATTGACATTGTCATTTTTCTGTGCCATTTTATCACTCACTACCACTGAAATTAAGATACAGAACTATCACCACAAAGATCTCCCTCATGCTACCCCTTTACAATCACACCACCTCCCCATCCCAAACCCCTGGCAAACACTAATTTGCTCTCCACCTCTATAATTTTGTAATTTTGAGAACATTATACAAAAAAAATTATACAACATGTGACCTTTTGAGATTGTTTTTCACTTAGCATAATGAGAGCCATCTAAATGATTATGTGTATCAACAATTCATTCCTTTTTATTAAGTAGTATTCCCTGTAGTATTCACTGCTCACATCATTATTCACTTATTGTAGAACATTTTGATGTTTCTGGTTTGGAGCTATTATAAATTAGGCTGCCATGAACATCTGTGTAAGGATTTTTGTACGAACACAAGTTTTCAACCCCTTTGGGTAAATACCAAGGAGTACAATGCTGGATCATATGTTATGTTTCACTTTTTGTTTTGTTTTGTTTGTTTTCCAAGATGGAGTCTTTGTCACCCAGGCTGGAGTGCAGTGGCATGATCTCGGCTCACTGCAGCCTCCACCTCCCGGGTTCAAGGAATTCTCCTTTCTCAGCCTCCTGAGTAGCTGGGATTACAGGTGTGCACCACCATGCCCAGCTAATTTTTGTATTTTTAGTAGAGACATGGTTTCACCATGTTGGCCAGGCTGGTCTCGAACTCCAAAGTGTGTTCAGTTTTTTAAGAAACTGCCAAACCATTTTCCACAGTAGCTGTACTATTTTATATTCCTGTCAGCAATGTATGAGAGATCCAATTTCTATGCATTCTCACCAGTATTTGGTGGTATCATAATTTTTAAATGTTAGCTGTTACAATAATTATCTTAAGAATATCTTATTGTATTTTTAATTTGCACTTTGCTAATGGCTATTGATCCTTTTATGCACTTATCTGCATCTGTATAGCCTTTTCAGTGAAGGAAAGAGTGCCAAGGTTATTGTATAAAAAAGCATTCAAGATGGGAGATACTGTTGCTGGCATTTCCAGAAAATACAGTCTGGAGTCTGGTATAGGCTACTTGGAAAAGACGGATCTTGAGCATGACAGGATTTAGATAATGAAGAAGCAAGAAAAGACTTTTTTAGTGTATACTGCTGCACTCTGTCATTGAGAGTTTAAAACAATGCAGCATTTGTATTTACTCAAAAATAAATAACCAGAATAAAAAATATGGCGAATAGGCTACTTCAATTTCAAATAGTAAAACTTCCTCAAAAGATCCGGTATTCATATCTTTATCCCAAAACTTGCCCCCTCTAGTAATTGCCCACATCTCTTTAACCTCCACTTTTCTCCTCTTCTCTGCAGCTCTATACATCAATCTGTCTCTTTTTTCTTCCTTATAAGAAACAAAGTAGTACATTTTTAACTTCTCCCAACTTCTTCCATTATCAGTTCAGAAAAATACAGAAGGATTATATTGTGACTGTTTATCCTGTGAATGTTAGGAAAAGATACATGTTCCACACGATATGCGAAGAAACCAGAGGGAAGAGCAGGTGTTTTCAAATATAAAGAGTAAATAAGATATCTTAAATAGTCACTCAGTTTCAGTGTATGGCAATGTATTTCTACCTATATGTGCCCAATTAAGTGCACTTACGGATTACTAAATTCACTCTCACACAATGGCTTTAAAAGGCAAAGAAAAGGCAAATTGAAGGTAATGGAACAATGCACACACAATACCAAACAAGAAAATAGCACAATCTCCATCAGCCCCATCTTTATTTAAAAACAGTAACAATATAATCAAGTCTGGAAAGAAGCTAACCAAAGTAATTTAAAATTATTTTTTAAACTATTTGAAAAAATTGCAGTTATCAGTAACAATGAACTTTATTATTCATTGAACTAAGATGTTAATAATTATGTACATGTGTATAATATATGAATAAGTAAATAAATATCAACAGTCAAAAAAGGTTTAGAGCCCACTTAGAACACTGAAAGTGCTGTTGTCTCCACCTCTCTCACTCTACCCTACCCACTGGTTAGACACTGCTCTTGCAAATGTCAGGCTCCTGGCTTGAGCTCCTACCCAGTTCTCTTGAGTTCCTGAGGTTTCTCTGGTCCCTCTTTTCCAAGGTACAGGTTCCTGGAGGAATCCTGGCCTTGCGTACCAACTGAATGACTTGATCCTGTTTTTCTTTGCCTCAATTCTGGATAGATTTCCTGAGTTTGCATCTCATATTCTAGTCCTTCCTCTCAACCTCCCATCTTGACCAAAACTCATCTTTTAGGGTAAATATGGCCCCTCATTTGGATATCATGCCCACTTGGTTGTCTTCTTGGTACCTAAGAAAGAGCCCAACAGCTGTGGGGCTGAAACAGAAGTAAGAGCAGGACAGAGAATGCCAATACCTACAGTTCTAATGAGTCACTTACAATACATTGTTCTAGGTGTAAAGTTCTTAAAATCCAAAGTTAAGAAAAAAAAATATTTATAGGTAATTTTAGAAAACAATAACACAGCACTTAATGGAAATACCAAGAACCAACTATCCAGTACCAAGAACATTTCCAATATAATGATACATTTACAGTGATGCTTTTTTAAATTGATAAACATTGTATGTATTTCTGGTGTATAACATGGTGTTTTGATATATGTACATATTGTGTAACGGTTAAATCAAGCCATTTACTTCACATACCATTTTTTGGTCATGAGAACACTTAAAATCTACTCTCAGCAATTTCAAGTATACAATCTATTGTTATTAATGACAATCACCATGAGGTAAAGTAGATCTTTTGAACATATTCCTCTTGTCTAACTGAAATTTTGTGCTCTTTATTCAACGTCTCCATAATCCTCCTACCCCTTTACAGTGATGCTTTTTGAGTCACAGACTCCGTTGGTCTATGAGTTTCTTGAAAATAGGGACCATGGCCTATGCAACTTTGTTTCCCCAGACCTGGCCTTCAAACTTATGATTAATATTATTTAGTTATTGTTACTACTTTTAAAACACTATGTGTCAAGCTCTTGCTAAGCATATTGCAAATATTACCCCGTTTAATCCTCATAACAATCTTATCATTCCTTTTTACAGATGAAGAAATTACACTCAGAAGCCCAGTAACTTACCTAAGATCTTACAATTAGTACATGGTTGAACTGGGATTTTAACTCAGGTCTTTCTCACTTTGAAATTCAAACTCTTAACAAGACTACTCTAATGCTGAGCGGGGAAAGTGGGGTAGGGAGATACATACAAGTTTGCCACTGCTTGCCAGGCCAGAAGTAACAGCATGTTCCTACTTAGAAAATGTGACCTCCAGCCATGTTTCCAGCCAATTATGACTTCTCTGGCATTAAAGACACCGATCACAACACTCTCAGACATAGGAAATCTCTAAAATACGTCACAGAAAAAATAAGTTGTAGTGACACACATATCCGGTAAGTGAAATATAAAATACTAACTTTTGTAAATGTAGCTGAGGTTACTTTTCCTTGTGAGCCTAATTATTGCTGGCACATAAAATGAAGCTATTTGCAAATTCATACCTCTTAATTTGGCACAAGGCAGTAACTTAAAGAAAAAAAACTATAGGTAGGCAAAAAAAAAAAAAAAAAAAATCACTGCTTACAGCAGCAGACAGAACCAAAAAGTGATGCAATTTTCACTGCATGTCTTCTCAAGTTGGAGAATTCATTAGCACCTGTATAGTACTTGGCTAATTTCAGACAAAGCAAGTTGCATATTTAACCATAAGTTCATCTTGCTTTGTAGTTCTATGGCTTCATATTAGAAGTTTAAGTATACCAATTACTTCATCATTAAATACAGATATAAAATAACCATTTCAGGTTATTTTTCTTTTAAGTTTTGATCACTCATAGCGTTTTCTAAGTAATACATTCTTTTCTAAGTGTACATTCTTAAGAGTATATTCTACTATTGAAGTTGGCTTTAGCCACTAAAATTAGAAAATATACTGTAGTGCTCTTTTCTTTTCAATTCTAAATAAATTTTAATTTACAGGTTTTTTTAACAGAAAATAAGCAAAATGTATTTATTTAATATACATCACAAGAGCTCAGATACTTAATTTTAAAAACAGAAATGGGCCAAATGTCATGGCTCATGCCTATAATCCCAGCACTTTGGGAGGATGAGGTAGGAGGATCTTTTGATCTCTGGAGTTCCAGGACAGCCTGGATAACACAGGGAGACCCCGTATCTACAAAAAATAAAAATAAAAATTAGCCTGACACTGTGATTTACACCTGTGGTTCCAGTTGCTTGGGAGGCTGAGGTGGCAAAATGGAAAAGCCCAGGAGGTCGAGCTTACAGTGAGCCGTGATCATGCCATTGCACCCCTGTTAGAGCAAGACCTTGTCTCAAAAATAAAATAAAAAATAAAAAACAGAAACAAAACAAAAATAACAAGCACCACAGCTCAAGATACAGAGTCCTATACAGAAATCAAGTAAATTTCCCATCTAAGGGAAAAATGAAGAGACAACACAAGGAGAGGTTGGGCAGCCTGAGTCAGGGCTCCTGGCTGGAGACCTGCTTTGAGTAGATTTCTTGCAGGTTACTTCTTAAAAGCTGTGGAGTTTTTCTAGAACTCAGCAGCATGTGTGTTCAAAAGGCTATCGATGTTGAGTTCTACTAGTAGGCTGTGGATGGAGTGCAGGGTGTTCTTGACATCATACAGGGCAGACCACTTGTCCTTCAGGATGTGCAGACAGGTGTTACACTGGGCGTCAACGTTGAGATAGTGGCAGGGCGTGAGGAACTTAACCAACAGCATACTATATGGGTAGCCACTGGGGAACTCCAGGGAAACATTATATCTCAGGTCTTCTGTGCCAGCTGCTTGAGAGATAGTCCTAGTGATTTCAAAAGGTTGTCTGATACAGGTGAGGCATAAATCCCTTTGTTGCCAGAGATCACAACGGTCTTCAGCTCCTGCTGTATCCTGCCATACCCACTGCTGCGCTCCGCTCCTTTATGGGCAGCAATGCTGGTGGCAGCTGTGTTGCAGTTTTGGCAGGCCATCCAGGCAGCACCGGCGGCGAGACAGGAACTCAGAGAACATGACTGCAACTGCCTACTTTTTTTAAAATGGTAGATGAAAATGCTTAAGTGAACTAACCAGCTCCTAATTGTCTCATTTAACTGAAAACTGTTTCTAGTCAACAAGGATGGGCCCCATCAGCCTTACGGTATGAGAAAACCTGATCTCCGGCCAAAAGTGGATGTTCTGAAGTGGATACATAATCTAACCACTGTTAATCTGATTCTTCCTCCTGGAGATGTGGAATTGAGACCCAATTCTAATCAGCTAAGGCTGCTTGCTTAAACTAATTTGCTTCAGGGAGAACGTCCCCCCATAACATAAACACTGAAGCAAAAGTAACATGGGAACATAGGTACTATCTTAACAAAAACTACCAGTGCTATAGGCTGAATTACGTCCCTGCCCCCAAAATTCTTAAATTGAAGTCCTAGCCCTTAGTACCTCAGAATGTAACTGAATTTAGAGATAGGGTCATTTTTTAAACTTTTTCATGTCAGGTAATGTGCAGACTGGTATCAAGGTCTGAGGGAGGCACAACTCACACAATAACGTGAAAACACAATCATTACTTTATGAAACACAAAAGAACCTAGGTTCTTTAAAGAGGTAATTAAATTAAAGTGAAGTCATTAGGATGGGCCCTAATCCAACGTGACCAGTGTCCTTACTAAGATGTGGAAATGTGGACACAGACACATACAGGGGGAAGACAATGTGAAGGGGCAGGGAGATTATTTCCATCTACAAAGCGAGAAGAAGCCTGGAACAGATCCTTCCTTCCCTCAGAAAAAGACAACCCTGCTGATAACCTAATCTCAGACTTTTAACCTCTAGGACTGTGAGAAAATAAATTTGCTAGTTAGCCCCAGCCACTAACACAACCATAAAGGGACACATCCTTGTTTGAGATGCTTGGGATAGAATGTAAGACCCTGAAGGAATAGGTATCAGAAGCCACAGAAACAAAGCAGATGGTAAAACTACTCTGGATGGCACCAGAAAAAAACTGTTTTTTCTGTCTCCAGGAAAGAAGGAGAAAGAAGTCAGTAAGGAAGTTTGAAGTGTAGGGACTTTTTGGATGAAGGGCCAAAAGAATTTTCTCAGGAGTGTCTGAAAGTATCCCCAACGAGCAATCCTGATTATATTCCTATGATATAAACCCCCAAACCTTCAACAAAATCTATTACATATGGAAACAGAAACCCACAGCCAGAGGTGACCATGAGAACATCAACCTGGCATTCCTCCACCCCCTTATCTCACTGCTCTCTCATTCAGAAATTTGTAGAAATCTCACAGAAGTCACATGAGCCCCACCGGGTATGAAATATGGTTCATGACAATATTATCTAAATCTCAAAGCACTGGGATATTTTAGCTGACACTTGGAACTGCAAAGAAAGATGAAGTAGACTCGCAGATAGATGCAGAAATGAAAGACCAAGTGACCCTAGAGAGAGAGAATGAGAGTTATGAGGCTATTTTCTAGTTCTAATTCCTCATTTAGCCAGACTGACTCCCTGCTTTAGAAATACCCACATCCCTATATTCTTCTTGGGATAACTTTATAGCCTCAAAATAAATCCCCCTTTTTTGATGTTGGTTAAACTAGCTCATGTTAGTTTCATTTCTGATTAAAATAATTTTAACTAGGATTTATATAATATACATATGAAAGGACATCATAAATAAACAGCAAAACCAGACAGTTATTAGAAGTTTTAATCTGGGCTGCTATTCCAGGGGGGACATTTATACCACAACAATACAGTGAATAAAAGAACTGTCTCATTTTTCCAAACTAGTGTCACATAGAATACTTCACATACTGTCAATATTAGGTAGGGGTTAATAACTGTGCTATAAAAAAGAGTGTTTTGAGGTCAAATACATTTGGAAAATACTAATACAGAATAAATGACTTCTGAGCAGTTGGGAGAGACTTTTTTTAAGGGGAGTTGACTATAAGACCCTTTCTTCCCACTGAGTGGCAGAGAAGGTACATTATTGAAGGGGAACTTAAAGGTAATTACTTCAACAATAACAAGTTTATACTTGTTACAAAAGTAGCTAAAATAATATAATATCAATGTAAGGACAAAATCTAGTTCATCTCTAAAGCAGTATAATGTAATGGTTAAAACCCATGATTTCTAGAACTAGGCTGCCAATCTCTCTGTAACTATCTCCTCATCTCTAAATAATACTTACCTCAATGCTTTGTGAGAATTAAATGAGTTACTATATGTATTAGTCCGTTTTCATGCTGCTGATAAAGACATACCCAAGACTGAGCAATTTACAAAACAAGGAGGTTTATTGGACTTACAGTTCCATGAGGCTGGGGAGGCCTCACAATCACGGCAGAAAGTGAAATGCAAGGAGGAGCAAGTCACATCTTACATGGATGACCGCAGGTAAAGAGAGAGCTTGTTCAGGGAAACTCTCATTTTTTAAAACCATCGGATCTCATAAGACTCATTCACTATCACAAGAACAGTGCATGAAAGACTCGTACCCATAATTCAATCATTTGGGTGGGGACACAGCCAAACCATATCACTATATAAAAAGTACTTCAGCCAGGCACGGTGGCTCACACTTGTAATCCCAGCACTTTGGGAGGCTGAGGCAGACGGATTACTGGAGGAGTTCAAGACCAGCCTGGACAATATGATGAAACCCCTCTCTACTAAAAATGTAAAAGTTAGCCGGGTGTGGTGGTACATGCCTGTAGTCCCAGCTGCTCAGGTGGCCAAGGCACGAGAATCACTTGAACCTGGGAGGTGGAGGTTGCAGTGAGCCAAGATTGCACCATTGCGCTCCAGCCTGGGTGACAGAGTGAGACTCTGTCTCAAAAAAAATGTACTTCAAAGTGGCAAACTTCTGAAAATGCTAGTTATTATTATGAAGATGCCTCCCTAAAAATCTGTAATTTATCAACTTCTAAGACAGACTGAGAACTTTCCAGATTTTATATATCAGCTTAAAGAAAGTGACCCATTCAGGGCCAGGTGTGGTGGCTCACGCCTGTAATCCTGGCACTTTGGGAGGCCAAGGCAGGTGGATCATGAGGTCAAGAGTTCAAGACCAGCCTGGCCAAGATTGTGAAACCCCGTCTCTACTAAAAACACAAAAAGTTAGCCAGGCATGGTGGTAGGCACCTGTAATCCCAGCTACTCGGGAGGCTGAGGCAGGAGAATTGCTTGAATTTGGAGGGCAGAGGTTGCAGTGAGCCGAGATCATGCCACTGCCCCCCAACCTGGGCAACAGAGTGAGACTCTGTCTCAAAAAAAAAAAAAAAAATGAAAGTGACCCATTCAAAATGAACGAACTTGAGACACAGAAGAAGACTGGCCAGTGACACCACAGAAGGCCAAAAAGTCAAGAACTCTGATTAGAACCAGGAAAAAGGGTTTTAAAATATGCTGTTGCTGTTGAAGAGGCTGGTAGTTAACCTAGAGCCATGATTTCGCTATAGCTTTATAGTATTTCAATTTTTATGTATAATTATTTTTATTATGTTCTGATTCATGTCCCATTTAGATGGTATTAAGGGTATATACTGTACCTGGGGACAACCACCTATATTTGCATGACTGTCGTATCTCCAAGGTCATGTTAACAGGGCCTAAATAATTTCTCTAATTTAACGTTAATTTGCTTTTTTAAAAAAATGTGTTGTTTATTTTTAGTAGAGAAACATCTCTCTATGTTGTCCACTCTGCTCGCAAACTCCTGGCCTCAAACGATTCTCCAGACTCAGCTTTCGAAAGAGAAGGGATTACAAGCTAATATTAACTTACTTTAATCGTGTGTAGATGATCCTTTTCTTAATGGAGATAATGACTTCTACCTTGGTTTCAGACATTTTTTGACCACTATTATGCAATTTCTTTTTTAAATTTTGTTTTATTAATCTATTTTTAAATTTTAATTTATTTTTATTTGTATATATTCATGGAATACAAGTATGACTTTGCTAGGCTGATATATTGTATCATGTAATTTCTTAAACTAATAATTAATGCTTATCAGAATTATCTCAAATAGATCTTTACTCTTGGAGGTATTGTAAACTAGTATTAACAAAAATAAATCCTCTCAAATCTCAAAAATGATGTAATTATATACAAAAAGATAGCCAACTGGGCTTTTCTTCTTTTTTTTTTTTTTTTTTTTGAGATGGAGTCTTGCTCTGTCGCCCAGGCTGGAGTGCAGTGGCGGGATCTCGGCTCACTGCAAGCTCCGCCTCCCAGGTTCACACCATTCTCCTGCCTCAGCCTCCCAAGTAGCTGGGACTACAGGCACCCGCCACCACGCCTGGCTAATTTTTTGTATTTTTAGTAGAGACGGGGTTTCATGGAGTTAGCCAGGATGGTCTCGATCTCCTGACCTTGTGATTCGCCTGCCTCGGCCTCCCAAAGTGCTGGGATTACAGGCGTGAGCCACTGTGCCTGGCCTTCTTTGTCATTTTATTTTTCTTTTGTATTTCTGTTTTTTTGTTTGAGACGGAGTCTCGCTCTGTCACCCAGGCTGGAGTGCAGTGGCCGGATCTCAGCTCACTGCAAGCTCTGCCTCCCGGGTTCACGCCATTCTCCTGCCTCAGCCTCCCGAGTAGCTGGGACTACAGGCGCCTGCCACCTCACCCGGCTAAGTTTTTGTATTTTTAGTAGAGACGGGGTTTCACTGTGTTAGCCAGGATGGTCTCGATCTCCTGACCTTGTGATTCGCCTGCCTCGGCCTCCCAAAGTGCTGGGATTACAGGCGTGAGCCACTGTGCCTGGCCTTCTTTGTCATTTTAAATAGCAAAAGTAAAACTCAAAATAATTGGTAGAATATTTTAGATATTTCAAAAATATGGACCAGTATCATTGTGATCAGAAATTCTACTTCAAAATATAATTATTTTATAAAAATTGCGTTTATTTAAAACCATAAAAGTTATAGTTGTTATGTTACATTTGCTTACAATTTTCCTTGAGAATAAGGATTTTGTTACCTCACCCCCAAAATTATTTAATTACAATACTGAGATATGTAAGGGTCCATCAATTATTCTGATCTTATAAAAATTATTTAAAACACTTACAAATGTGAATGCAGAACACTATCTTTCACATAAAAGTTTCTTGAGAACTCTCCATATTTTACACAGAATTTTTCAGCTATATGTGACCTTATAAGCCAAACATTTCAACTCCCTCATTTTAAGCAAACTGAACATCACAATAACGATACACAAAGTGACAGAATAGAACCATAATACAGACCTTGAGCTCCAAAGTTCTTTAGATATTTATTCTGCATTTCATTAATGGCTTTATCTAGACTTGATTTTTTTTTTTTTTTTTAAGACGGAGTTTTGCTCTTGTTGCCCAGGCTGGAGTGCAATGGCGCTATCTTGACTCACTGCAACCTCTACCTCTGGGGTTCAAGCAATTCTCCTGCCTCAGCCTCCCTAGTAGCTGGGATTACAGGCATGCACCACCACGCCTGGCTAATTTTGTATTGTTAGTAGAGGCAGGGTTTCACCATGTTGATCAGGCTGGTCTTGAACTCCTGATCTCAGGTAATCTGCTGGCCTCGGCCTCCCAAAGTGCTGGAATTACAGGCCTGAGCCACCACGCCCAGCTGATTTTTTTTTTTCATTAGAAAAATTGCTTATATAAATCAGACTACAAACATGCTTTTTTTTTTTTTTTTTTTTTAAAGACAGTATGTCGCTCTGTTGCCCAGGCTGGAGTACAGTGGTGCAACACAGTTCTCTGCAGCCTTGACCTTCTGGGCTCAAGCAATCCTCCTCTTCAGCCTCCCAAGTAGCTGGGACCACAGGCACAGACAACTGCTCCCAGCTTCTTTATGTATTCTTGATATAAGCCTTTTATCTGATATATCATTTGCAAATATTTTCTCCCAGTCTATGGCTTATCCTTTCATTTCTTAATTATGAATTTTGAAGATCAGAAGTTCTTAACTTTGACAAAGTCAAATCTATGTATTTTGTTCTCTTTTGAATCATTCGTTTGGTGTCATATATAGTATTTGTATAACTCAAGGTTACAAAGTTTTTATTCTAAAAATTCCGAGGTTTTATATTTCATATTTAGAACCATGATCTAAGTTAACATTTGTATAATGTATGGATAGTTCTTTTTTTATGTAAATATCCAATTCTTCCAGCATTATTGTTGAAAAAACTCTTTCCTTTCTCCTGAATTGTCTTTTTACCTTTGTCAAAAATGAATTGGTCATATATGTGTGGATCTATTTCTGAACTCTCTATACATTCTTACTGAATTTTTATTGTCTATGCCAATACCATACCATTTTGATTACTGTGGCTTTATGATAAATCTTAAAATCATGTAGTGTAATAAGTGGTGTGCTGAAACTGGCTTGTACCCATTCACAAGAGTTGATCTTGTACATCTCTTCCATACCTTGTGTTCAGTGATGTCACATTAGTAGCTTGAAATCAGCCATGGTGTACTCACACCACAAAAGTATTTCCAGAGAGCTAGTTGTTAAACATCAGCACACCACTAGGTATAAATTCTCTAATTTATTCAAAGTTGTTCTGACTTGGCATTTCAACATAAATTTTTTTTTTTTTTTTTTTTTTTTTTTGAGACGGAGTCTCGCTCTGTCGCCCAGGCTGGAGTGCAGTGGCCGGATCTCAGCTCACTGCAAGCTCCGCCTCCCGGGTTTACGCCATTCTCCTGCCTCAGCCTCCCGAGTAGCTGGGACTACAGGCGCCCGCCACTTCGCCCGGCTATTTTTTTGTATTTTTTAGTAGAGACGGGGTTTCACCATGTTAGCCAGGATGGTCTCGATCTCCTGACCTTGTGATCCGCCCGTCTCGGCCTCCCAAAGTGCTGGGATTACAGGCTTGAGCCACCGTGCCCGGCCTCAACATAAATTTTAGAATCAACCTGTCAATTTATACAAAAATGCTAGGATGTTTACTAGGATTGCATAAAATTTATAGATCAATTTAGGAAGAAATTACATCTTTTTTTTTTTTCTTTACAGGGTCTCCCTCTGTTGCCCAGGCTGGAGTGCGGTGGCATGAACACAGCTCACTGCAGCCTTGACCCCCTGGGCTCAAGCGATCTCCCCACCTCAGCCTCCCAAAGTGCTGGAATTATAAGCATGAGCTACCATGCCCAGCCAAGAAATTACATCTTAAGAATAAAGAGTCCTCCAATCCATGAACGCTGTATCTCTCTCTATTTGAGTATTCTTTAATGTCCATCAGCAATATTTTATAGTTTTTAGTTACAGTTCTCACACATATTTTGAAAAATTTATACCAAAATATTTCAAAATTTTTGGTAGTACTCAATATACTATTGTAAATAGTATTGTTTTTCAGATTTTAATTTTAGGTTATTCATTGCTATTATTTATTACTGTTTTTATATATTGATCTTGTTTACTACAAGCTTGCTAAATTCAATTATTAGTTTTAGAATACTTTTTGTAGATGCTACAGAATTTTCTACACAGATACTCATGTACCTGAAAAAGACAGTTTTACTTCTTCCTTTCCAGTCTACATGGCCTTTTATTTTTTCTGGCCTTATTTGTGTCAGTCTTTCACTATCCCCATTAACCATGATGTCAGCAGTAGGTTCTTCATAGATGCCACTTGCCATAATGAGTGAATTCTCTTCCATTCCTAGTTTACAAATACCTTTTATCAGGAAAGTCTGTTAAATATTGTCCAAAAATTTTTTGCACCTATTGAAATAATCATTGGCTTCAATTTGCTAAAATTTTTAGAATTTTATAACTATTTCATAAGAAATATGAATCTATAAAATTCTTTTCTTGCAATGTCTTTGTTTAATTTTTGTATCAGAGTAATGCTGGCCTCATAAAATGAATTGGTAGTTATTTCCTCCTCTTTGATTTTCTGGAAAAGTTTGCATAAAATTGGTGTTTTTTCTTCCTGGAATGTTTGTAAGAATTCCAGTGGAACTATTTACCAGTGAAACTCTTGGCTTGGAATTCTTTATGGTTAGGTCTTTAACTACAAATTAAATTTATTTAATAAATAAAAGGCTATTTCTTCTTGGATTAGCTTTGATAGTTTGTGTGTCTCTCAAGTAATTGTGTCTATTTCATCTAAGTCAACTATACTGGCATAAAATTCATAATATTCCCTTCTTACACTTTTAATCTGTTGCATCTGTATTGATATCACTTCTTTCATTCCTAATACTGAAAATTTGTGTTTTCTCCCTCTACCCCTAATCCTATCCTGTTTCTTTTCCCCTCTGATCAGTGTGGCTAGAAGTTTATCAGTTGTATTGATTCAGTCAAAGAAGCAGCTTTTGGTTGTACTGATTTTTTCTGTCTCTGTCTTCCAGTTCATTGATTTCTACTCTACTTTTTATTATTTTCTTTCTCTTCTTTTTCTGGTTTCTTAAGGTGGAAGTTGAAGTCACTGATTTGAGATCTTTCTCTTTCCAACATAGACATTTAATGTCCATATTTTATTTAAAACACATTTAGTGTTATAAATTTCCTTGTAAGTACTGCTGTAGCAACATCCCACAATTTTAATATGTTGAATTTTCATTACCATCTAGCTCAAAATACTTTCCTATTTGATTTCATCACTGACCTATGAGTTTTTTAGGAGTGTGTTGTTTAGTTTACAAATATTTGGGGAATTCTCCACACATCATTCTGTTATTGATTTCTAACTTAATGCCATTGTCATCAGAAAACATACTTTGTATTAATTGAGTCTGTTTAAATTTGAGACTTGTTTTATGACCTAGAATATAGCCTAACTGGGGGAGGGGGGAGGGATTGCATTGGGAGTTATACCTGATGTAAATGACAAGTTGATGGGTGCTGACGAGTTGATGGGTGCAGCACACCAACATGGCACAAGTATACATATGTAACAAACCTGCACGTTATGCACATGTACCCTAGAACTTAAAGTATAATAATAATAAAAATTAAAATAAAATAAAATAAAATAAAAATAATGAAAAAAAAAAAGAATATAGCCTAACTGGGTCAATGTTCCATGTGCACTTGAAAAGAACATGTGTTTTGTTGTTTTACAGTGATCTACAAATGTCAAGTACATCTAGTAGCTTGATAGTGTTAAGCCTTCTATACTTTTACTGATTTTCTGTCTACTTACCCTATCAATTATTGAAAGAGGAGTATTGGAATCTCCAGACATAATTATGGCATCTAATTATAAATTTTTCCTATACTCCTTTCAGTTCTATCAGATTTTAATTCATGTGTTTTCCATTTATATCATTAGACACATGAATGCATACAATTACATGAGGTACCCTTGATGAATTCACCCTTTTATCATTTTGAAATGACCCTTTTTATCCTTAGTAATATACTCTGATCTAAAACCTATTTTGTCTGATAGTAATATAAGTATCTTTTGATTAGTGTTGGCATGGTATGTCTTTTTTGGTCCTTTTACCTTTAACCTATTTGGTTTTTTATGTCTAAAATATGTTTATTGCAGACAGCATACAGTTGGGTCTCACATTTTTAACCAATCTGGCAATCTTTGTGAAATCACTAAACTCTACCTGGGTTACTGACTTCCTTTCTACTATCATATTTTTACTTTCCAATATCTCTTTTTTGTTCTCAAAAGTTCTACTTTTGGATAGCCTTTCTGTTCTTGTTTTACATAATCAGTAACTTGTCTTATTTCTTTGAACATATTAATATAGTCAATTTAAAATACTATTCTATTCTCTGCATTGACTGTTTTTTATAAGTTCATTTTACCTGTTGGTTTCTTCTCCCCTCTTTTTCATGTTACATGCTCTCTAATCAGTCATTGATTTATGTTAGGGTGATGTTAACTGATAGACTTAACATTAGGATAGGATTTCTCAACTTTGGCCCTATTGACATTTTGAACTGAATAATTATTTTGGGGAACAGGAAGATGAGCTTCCCTGTGCACTGTAAGATGGTTAGCAGCATCCTTGGCCTCTATCCATGAGATGCCAGTAGCACACCTTTGTGTATATCTTTAGTTATTACAATCAAGTATCTCTCCAAATATTGCCAAATGTCCCCTGTGGGGGGAAATCAGTCCTAGTTTATAACCAATGCATTAGGGTGATCAGGGTCTTGAGAGTTTCTCTGAGAAATTCTCCAATTTCCTACTTTGTGAGTGAAGAATATGAACCTAGTTACTAGCATTTGGAAGCCAAGCAAATGAACAGACATGGGTATCTCACCAACCAATACACAGACTCTGACTTAATCTATCTGGTAGGCAGAATAATGGCCTCTCACAGACGTCCACACATCCTAATCCCAGGAACCTATGAGCATGTTAAGTTACATGGCAAAAGAGAATTCAGATAGCAGGTAGAATTAAGCTTGCTAAAAAACTGACCTTAACAAAGGGAGATTATCTTGGATTATTCAGTTGGATTTAAATGTGGAAGAAGACAGGAGAGTCAGGGACAAAATGATATGATGTGAAAAAGCCATTGCTGGCTTTGAAGAAGTAAGGGAGCCATGACCCAAGTAATGCAGGTAGCTGAAAGGAGCTGGAAAAGGCAAAAAAGCAAAATTTCTTTCTAGAGCCTCCATGAAGAAAGACAACTCTGCTGACACGTTAATTTTAACCCACCGAGACCCATTTTGGACTTCTCATCCCTGGAATTATAGGATGATAAATTTGTGTTTTTTTAAACCACTACATTTGGGGGTAATTTGTTATAGAACCAATAGGAAAATAATATAATCATTTGATTTCAGTATGGTGCTTTAGCATCCACTCTCAGCTCTGCTTAGTATTCCCAAATCTAGAACAAACCTGAGATAATCTCTTCTACCATTAATCAATCAAGTCCTACTTATCTCTGTCAAGGTCGAAGAATCCAGGCTTCCGGGTTAAGATGGGACCTATGGAGCAAACTGTTCCTTAAGCAGATTTTAACCAATCCTTCCATTCCAAGCCCACTCTACTCCCCAAGATTATTTAAGGGTACCTTGTACCTCCAAATCCTGAATTTTTCCAGCATTCTGCAGTAGAGACAGACTTGCTTTTATTATGGCAAGTAGTTAGACTTCCTCTCTATTCTGCTAAGTCACCACTCATTCTCATTCCTCCTTGCAAAAATACGTGGATGTCTCTTATCTGCTACCTCTCTCAATCTTTTTGATCATTAAGGGTTCATGCAGTTTTGGTTCTCTAGTGTCATTTTATTGGGATTTCAAGAACAACAGAAATAAACAAGTTCAACTGCTATGTTTAACTAGTTTTATTTTCAGCTGACATTTTATCAAGCCCTTACTGTGTATTAGATTTTCAGATAAATCTTTACATAAATTATTATTTGGATCTTGTAATAACTCTAAGAGATAGGTACTATTATTTTGCATCCCATTTTATAAATAAAACTGATGTTTGATTCAGGTGACAAAGCTAGGGTGGAACAGAACTGGGATGGAACCCACGTCTTTATAACTCAAAAGCCAATTGGCCTAGCCAATTACACAATCTTCTTAATTTTTCAATTAACAATTCACAGGTTTTACTCTAGATCAGGGGTCAGCAAACTATGGCTCACTAGCCAAATCTGGCCTGCCACTTGTTTTGTAAAGTTTTATCAGAACACATCCATACGAATCATGTGGAAAAAAGCACACTCAAACTCAAAGTACTTTTTCTATTCTCTCACTCAACAACAAACAATTAACACAGAAGACTTCTGCAACCAAATATGTAGAGATTTTCCCCTACCAACAAGCAAGCAATGAATTCTGCAGCAAATACCAGGCAGGTATCCTCCAATTTAGTTCTGACACTATCTACCTAGAAATCAAATTCCACAAGTTGAGGGCTCAGTACCAAAAGACTGCCCCCTACTTCTGATGCCAATTGCAAGTGCTGGGTTATTTTTACCTGTGCTTTTAACTGATTGGTTATAAATTGGGGATCCCAAGACCCTTTTCCTTGGGTTTGATTAATTTGCTAGAGCAACTCACAGAACTGAGGGGAACCATTTACATTTACCAGTTTACAGTAAAGGATATTGCCACAGGTACAGATGAAGAGAGTTATGGGGTAGGCACATGAGAAGGGGTGTTGCGCTTCCATGCCCTCTCCAATGCACCACCCTCCAGGAAGTTCCATGTGTTCAGCTATCGGAAAGCTATCGTGTCCTTTGGGTTTTCTTGGGACTTCGTTACATAGGCATGATTAAACCATTGGCCATTAGTGATCAATTTAACCCGCAGGTTGTGGCAAAGGGCTGAAAATCCTAAGCCCCTAATCCTGCCTTGGTCTTTCTGGTGACCAGCCCCCATCCTGAAGCTACCTAAGGGTTGCCAGCTATCAGACAACTCATTAGCATCCAAAGACATCACTTTGGAGAGTAAGGATTTTAGGAGTTGTCCACTAGGAAAAAAGGTCAAAGACCAAACACATATTTCACAATATCATACCCATTTAAATGACTATTGTCTATGCCTGTTTTTGTGCTACACTGTTACAACTGAATAGTTGAGACACAGACAGTCTAGCTGACAAACTCTATTAGTCTCTGATCCTTTAAGGAAAAATCCGCTGACCCTACTGTAGAAAATAACCTTATGACCAAGTTTTGAGTTCATGGTGTCCTCATATACTTAACACTTTTGTTACTGTTATCAAATCAAAGGCACTCTTTTTATTGTTCCTTTAACCTTTTGTTATCCTGCAGTTAGAAATCTTTGGCCATGGTTTAAAAAGAAAAGTCTCTAAACCCATCTCCCATGTGAAGTCTTCTACATACTTATAGTCATACTCACTCCCATTTCTGAGCTCCCATCTCAATTATTATAATTATAGTATTTAATGGAGTTTGATTCATATAGTCATTACTAGTTGTGATTCCTCTGAGATCTAGCAAGTGCTTGACTCTGATAAGCATTTATTAAGTACCTTCTAAGTGTCAGTCAGTGTTCTAAACACTAGAAATACAAAAATAAAAATGGCAACTTTTGGTTCATATGTATTCTTTTTAATTAAGAGGTATAAAAATAGAAAAGAAACTGAGCATGGAATATGTGCTATGGTCCCTGCAACAGTTGCATCAGAATCACTAGAAGTGCTTGGGCAACATTCCTATTGAATGCTGAAGCAGAATCTGTGGCGGTTAGACCCAGGAATCTGTGCTCTTAATCAACACTTCAGATGACTCTTAAGCACAAAAGTTTCAGAAACACTATGGCAGTAGACAGGAAATGATGCTTCTAAATGTGCAAGTATTATGAGAGAGTAAGCACAAATCTCACATGATCTCTCTTAATACAAACTAATTTCTGTCAAAATGTAATGTTTTGCTGCTCATTTCTTCTTTCCAAAAGTTTACTCGACATGCTTAATCGGGAACCTTGAAGTTGCTCTCATCTTTACTAATTTTACTCACACTGTGAACCCTGTACCTAGCACAGTTCTTGAAACATAGTTGATATAAATACTCTGTGTTGAACCGTTGAATATTCACAGCAAAACCTCTTTAAGTTGTCCCTAGTATGTAGAAGTAGGAGTTTTTCCAATTTTAGACTGGAATGGTATGAGGATCATTTGAGAACAAGGAAGATAACACACCCAGGCAAATGTTTGGTCAACCTATACCTTGTTTCTCTCCTTCTAGAAATACTTCCTTCTAGCTCTCAAGCCCACTACCCTGTGGGGAATATCAATCTCTCTCCTCAAGGCTAAGCTAGATTAAGCAAAGCCAAGCAGACTAGTGGAAAAGGTCAGGCATTATAGGATTCATCTTCATCATAGGTAATCTATTTCTAGAGGCTGTAGTCAGCAGAATGCCCCAGAATACATGTTTAAAAGGATTACCTACCTCTGAAGATAACAGACCACTTGCTTATATATGTCTACCATGAGAGTCTTATAACAATGGACTCTTGCTATACCTGACACAGATCTACCCCTCCCACTAGAACTCTGAATTATTTTGCTGGAGGCTACAACATTCTGAGTAGTTTGTTGGGAGTTCACGAGAGGTGGGGATAACTCACCCAGTACAAGCTTAGCAGAGCTGAGCCGCTGCAGCATGTTGGGCTAGCCTTTGATACAGACTGGTTGGACAGGTTCTGGATCTACGGAAGAACCAGTTTTACTGGCCTGTTGTGCCAACATATTCTGGTTTGATTCCATGTTCCACAGACGGTAGAAACCTGCCCAGCCAGTTAAATGAAAGGCATATTAGGTTATCCATTGCACACAGTATATAACTTAGATGCAGCAGAACTCTTCCACATAGCAGTAGTGTCTAGCAAACTAGTGTGGTCCAGAGGTGGTGTTCACTGATTTAATGTTTAAGTTCATAGCTTCAGGGAAAGTGAGCAGTGAAACAATTTCTGCTTTTCACCAAGAGCAGAGGTTTCTAAATAAATTGAAGGGTAAGTATATTTTTTAAATTTCTCAGTTTTCTATGCATTTTGGAAAGTTAAGAAATGATGTTTAAAAAGATAATCGATTTTTAACATAGTAATAGCTGCATTATACCTCTTCTGTAAAGCTAGATATTGCTTTATAACACTTGCATTATGTTCATTGATTTGTTTGCATAAAGGTTATTTGGTATATAATATTCTCTTACTATGCTTTTTTGTAAGTTGTGCATGGCTATAGTAATTTTAAAAGCTGGACTGAATAATTTTGCCAAATAAATTTCAAATATTAATGATTTACATTAAGCCATCTACTTCTTTTATAATGTAACTATTATGTTTTATAGGCTATTGCTATATGGTAACAATTTTATATGGTAAATCTAATTGTGGATAAATAATAATTGCCTTTTTAAGGCCAAAAAAAGTATTGGCCTGCTGGTGATCCTAAGTACATGCATTAGAACAATTCACAGTAAAAATTGAGGAGTGTGAAAAACAAAGATTGTGGAATCTGGTAACTGATTAACTATTGGAGCTCAAAAGCACTTGCTGAGCTGAATAGAAAGGAATGAAGACAGGTTTTGTCATGCCTATTAGGTCTGAAAAACTTTTTAGGTTAAAGAATACTTGGATCTTCCTTCCATTTATATTAAAAATCTTCCTTTTATCTCTCTCTTTACTTAATCCAATTACTTTATTTTAGTAGTTTGTATCATGTAAAATGAAAGTTACCAATCCCTTTAGATTTATGTTGGCATACCATCCTACCCCTCTATTTACTGATATTAGATTGAATCGAAGCACATGTCTTCTGGGGCATTTAATTTAACATAACAGCTGACATACGATTTTATCTGGGAATTTAAAAAATTTTTTTAACGTATTTATACTGAATGCTTTCCTGTCATCTTAATAGGACTTTGCTTTGAACTGAGCAAGGCTGATGCATCCTTTTCATTGTCCCTAGGGTTCCCACTTTGTCATTATGTTCAAACTCAAAGGCTATAATATTATTTTCTAACTCAAAGGCTGTAACATTAGTTTCCTTAGAATGTGACAGAATAAAAGTGTAAATAAACATTCAGATGAGATTTCATTTTTTGCAGGGAAAACCCTTGGATGCTTCATAGTCCTACTTCTAGGCAGTTCTGCATAGAATTTCTGGTAATCCAGGTAAACTGCTGAAAAGCTATGTAATGTTGTATCTGCAAAAGCAATGTGCTGATTCAGCAAACCAATATTAATTTTATTCAGCACAAATTGTATTTTGACAAGTTTTTGGTAATATGGATCAAAACTTTCAATTGGCTGAATTTTTCTGAATTTACTACATGAAACCTAGTTTTCAGGTAATATATATACCAATAGAGCACATTGTTAGTATTTCTGGTGAATATATTGTATGTGGTAATTTAAAAAATTTAAACCACACTGTGTTTAAAACATAGGGCTTACTGTTTAAAGATAAATTTAATTTGGGATTCTAATTTATTTATTGAGCATCATTTATGTTTATAGTTTTGAAGAAAGCTATTTAGGAACTAGATATACATTTTATATAAAATCCATGGGTAAAATTTCAAGCTTAACTCTGTATTTTGGAAGAGGATTGCACAGTTTTCATTTAATGGAATTTTCATTTTCAAATGTAGGTAAGTCCTATTAAATATTACTTTTATATATTTTCCATAAATTGAGTCATTTAAAATATTGATACATTGTGATAATTTTGTTAAAACCCAGGACATATAAATTTGTCAATCAAATTAGGAGTGTGTATTTTATACAGACCAACATATCTCAGCGCCTAGTCAAAAAGTGTTCCACTCATTTAAAATTTTTTTACTCTTTTAGTCGAGGATGCATTTCTTCTTATTTCCAGTCACACAATTTCATATAACTCTTTTTGTCAACAATGCTAGCTTTCTTAACAACTGCAACTTCTTTCCCTTCTGAATATCTTCATGTGTTTTCCACTAAAAGCACTTAGAATTATGACATTTCTTACCTAAGAGGGACATTTAAAGAATAACCAATGAATCTAACACCTCATTTCTGAGTTAAGAAATGAAAAGCTCCAAAATATAGCTAAATCACTATTATATAATCTAAGGGTCGATTCGGAGCCAGAACATCCAGGTTTCCTGACTACCAGCAAGACCAGTAATTTTTTCACTACCCTACATTGACTCTTCTGAATACTACATGAAATCTAATCTAAAAAGGTAAAATTATGTTGTATAGTGTGTTAATGAATCTTTGGTGAACTAAGAAATCATTGGTTTTTGTATTTTAATCTGTATCATTATTGCCCCAAGCATTTTTAGGACAATGGCTAAATATATATGGGATTACCATTGATAATGAACGTGACTACCACTTCAAATCCTAATCTCTTAATGCCATCATATAATTTTGTTTCAAACTGATGAAGGCCTCACATTCTTTCATACTTGCCCACCTTGTGGATCCTACTCTCATTTTCTGACTTAATATTGCTTTAAGCTGTCTCTACTGTCTATTTTCTTAGTATGCATGTATTTTTGTATTATTTTAGTCATTCTTATATGCTTATAATCTAGGATTTGTCTAAGTTAATATAGTATTCCTAAAGTTTGGTTAGAACTGACAGGAAAATTACGTTATGAAGACAGAAATTGCAGGACTTAAAAGCCCATCTTAGAGGTGATAGAAGCCGTTATTTAAGGGGTAAGCTTTGCACACAAGTGCTCAAAAAATGTTTTAAACATTTTTAATTTGAGGAATTCCTAGGAAATGTGATTACAGAAAGTTGGAGAACCAAAGGCCCAAAATTTCAATTCTGATTCCTGGTACTAAATGTTAATTCTACTAATTACCTTATCTTTTCACAGGTAAAATCCTACCTGGGAAATGCTTCTAAATTTGGTCATTTTAGTTCAGTCCAAGTGGACTCAGAAAAATAATCACTTTCATTTGTTTCTTAACTTTACAAGAGAAAAGGCAGTATACTGAAAAGCATGTGAGCTTTTGAGCCAAATTGACATGGATCTGAATAACTCCGCTACAAATTATGTTCCCCTTGGAAATTATTTAACTCTCTGAGTTAGCTTTTCTCCACCTAGTTAAGGAAGTTAAGAAACTAATACCATTCTTTCAGAGTTGTTGGAAGAATTAAATGAGATGTCATGTAAAACACTTCACGTAGTTCCTAAGAACACAGCAGGTGCTCAGCAAATGTCAGTATCTTTCTTATCCCTTTTATAGACTATATAATACATTTCAACAAATAGCTTCGGTATTTGCCAAAGTATTTCAGTATTTTCTTTCAGTAAGAGAAGTCAACTTTAACTTAGAATATGCACGTTTTTGTCAGAAAGATAGAAATAAAATCAGCAATCTTGGAAGGCATTAAGATATAATGTTGGGGCTGGGCACAGTGGCTCACACCTGTAATTCCAGCACTTTGGGAGGCTGAGGCAGCCAGTCACAAGGTCAGGAGTTCGAGACAAGCCTGGCCAATATGATGAAATCCCGTCTCTACTAAAAAATACAAAAATTAGCCAGCATGGTTGCGCGTGCCTGTAGTCCCAGCTATTCAGGAGACTGAGGCAGAAGAATCGCTTGAACCCGGAGGTAGAGGTTGCAGTGTGCCAAGATCATGCCACTGCACTCTAGCCTGGTCAACAGAGCAAGACTCCGTCTCAAAAAAAAAAAAAAAGATACAATGTTGGAAAATATTTTAACCTTCTTAAATTTAAAAAATCAGAAACCCATACAATCCAATCCAATTAAAGATTCACTTCAAAGAAGTCTTTGTTAAAAGTATTGTGAGAGCAGTACATCAAGATGATTAAAAGCCTTAAATACTTTTTAAAAATTCAATTTCAATCATCTGCACTAATGGAATAAAGTGTGACATGGATAATTCAAATTAGAATGCAGTCATGCATCAAGTAACAACAGGGATACATTCTGAGAAATTAGATGATTTCATTGTTGTGTGAACATTATAAAGTCTACTGACAAAACCTCAATGGCAGAGCCTACTACACACCTAGGCTATATGGTATGTCTTATTGCTTCCAGGTTATAAACCTGTACAGCATGCTGTACTGAATACTGTAAGCAACTGTAACATAAGAAGTATTTGTGTATCTAAACATATACTGACATAGAAAAGGTACAGTAAAAATATGTGGTAGTATAATCTTATAGGACCACTGTAGCATTTGTATTCCATTGCTGATCAAAACATTGCTATTCAGTGCATGGCTGTACCTTACTTGTGCCTTGTGAATTTTCCAACGACTGGTTTTATCTATTATCTAACATGACATCAAATTAATTGGCCGAGAATTTCTTTTCTTTCTTTTCTTTTTTTTTTTTGACAGGGTCTCGCCCTGTCACCCAGGTTTAGCTTCCTATGTAGCTGGGACCACAGGCACATGCCGCTACACCTGGATTTTTAAAAAACAATTTTGTAGAGATGTGGTCTCCCTACGTTGCCCAGGCTGATCTTGAACTCCTAGCCTCAAGCAATCTTCCCACCTCAGCCTAAGATTTCTATATGCTCTAAGGATTGTGCTTTTTCTACTACCAAGTAAATTATTCTTTCAGGATTCTGGAATATGTTTTCTCCTACAAAAAAAAATCCCTTCTGAATTAAATGTATTATAGGCTAATATTAAATTATATTGCATTATTTTGATAGCAAGTAATGATGAGCAGAGTGAGTCCAAAATGTATAGAGCACAAGAAGATAGAAGAGGATTTAACATTTTCTAAAGATAATATTAAATTAGCCTCAGACTAATTGATTAGGGAATGAAGCTGATGAGCAAAGATCACAAAGGAGGAGCTTTTTGTGAAATGTACTAGTCAGAAGGGAGTTCAGAATACCACGACAAACATTCTGAGAGTTTGCTTAACTAAAAAGAGGTCAATTGATACATCTTCCAATGAATGAATAAAGAGCAAAAAATTGGTTAAGAGTTAACATTAGAACCAACTAATAATCCATTTATAACACAACTGATCTTATTGAGCTCTTGTAATCAACTTAAATTTCCTGAAAGATGTTTACTCGCTTTACAAAAAGCTTTCTGCTGATGCTATAATTTCAATTTAAGTCCATGCTAAAAGAATCTTGTTTTTTGCTTAAATTGTAAACACTGTATGTAGATGGTGTGCAGAAAGACAAAAGTATCATTTCACTAATTTAGCCCACGAATTAATCACATATTTTTTTTTCTTTTTTTTTTTTTTTTTTTTTGAGACGGAGTCTTGCTCTGTAGCCCGGGCTGGAGTGCAGTGGCCGGATCTCTGCTCACTGCAAGCTCCGCCTCCCGGGTTTACGCCATTCTCCTGCCTCAGCCTCCGGAGTAGCTGGGACTACAGGCGCCCGCCACCTCGCCCGGCTAGTTTTTTGTATTTTTAGTAGAGACGGGGTTTCACCGTGTTAGCCAGGATGGTCTCGATCTCCTGACCTCGTGATCCGCCCGTCTCGGCCTCCCAAAGTGCTGGGATTACAGGCTTGAGCCACCGCGCCCGGCCTTTTTTTTCTTTTTTTGAGAGAGAGACTCTCGCTCTGTCGCCCAGGCTGGAGTAAAGTGGTATGATTTTGGCTCACCGCAACCTCCGCCTACCAAGTTCAAGTGATTCTCCTGCCTCAGACTCTCAAGTATCTGGTATTACAGGCACATGCCCCCACATCTGGTGAATTTTTGTATTTTTAATATAGATGGGGTTTCACCATGTGGCCAGGTTGATCTCGAACTCCTGATCTTAGGTGATCCACCGTCCTCGGCCTCCAAAAGTGCTGGGATTACAAGTGTGAGCCACCATGCCCAGCCTAATTAATTATATATTCTTATTAAAAGTATTTTATTAGATACGTAAGCAAGTTAGCCTATGTGAGTAGTCATTAAAATTAGTATTTAATGTGCATTTACTTTTAAATGTTTACAGTAGATACTACTACAAACAATTGCAAAGAAGGCAGAAAAACAACAAAAAATTTAAATTTTTTACAATGTTCTGGTAGGGAATGGTGGCTCAAACCTATAATCCCAGCACTTTGAGAGGCTACAGTAGGGGGATTGCTCGAGCCCAGGAGTTCAAGACCAGCCTGGGAAACAAAGTGAGACCCCTGTCTCTACAAAAAATAAAAAATAAAAAATTACCTGGGCACAGTGGTACAGGCTCGTGGCCCTAGCTACAAAGGACACTGAAGCAAAAGGATTACTTGATCCCAAGAGATCGAGGCTGCAGTGAGCTGTGTTCACACTACTATATTCCAGTCTGGGCAACTGAGTGAAATGCTGTCTCAATAAATACATAAATGATTTTATACAAATAGCGAATTTGAATAACTCAAGACTAACAACTGAACTGTCTATAAATCCAAAACTGGGAAATATAGTACATAACAGTTCATTGTGTTAAAGACATACAGCCTTAAGAACAACCAGAAACTATTATCTTAGAAGTTATGTACCACTGACAAAGTGAAAATGTAACTTGAGTGACAAATTTTTAGTTTCAAAGTTATATCTTAAATCTATTCCCTTGAAAGTTCTTTGCCTATCATATCTATAATGATTTAGATTAGGAGTGAGAAACACTTCCAACATGAAAATATTTTAAATCTAATGAATTTCTCAATGACTCTTGAAACATTAAGAAATATAAGATTGATTATAACTTTATGTAGCTAATAATACCCAGGAGAATTACTACTGTAATAACCTAGCAATGTTCTCAAAGCGTAGTCCATGACCATCTGACTCACCTGGAGGATGCCTATTAAAAATGCAGGTCGATAACTCCATTCCAAACATATCACATTAGAATCTCTGGTTGGTAGATCCTAGGAGAGCAGCAAGAAAAGATTTTTCTGCCTGCAAGAGAGAATGAGCAAGTGAGTGAGTCTTTTCAAATCTAACCCCTTAACATTATCAGAAAAATAACCTCAAATGCACATGTTCAACCAATCTTGGGTCATTAACATTCTTACAAATGACTGATACAATTAATGACTGTCCCACCCATGCATGCAAATTTTTAAAAGTTAAAACTTCCATTAATAATTCAAAAATAGTGAAATAGAAATCTCAAGTTTCCCCTTTTAGTGTAGGTTCTCCATGGAAAGTAAGAGCCTGAGACCTCTGGCTTATGTGCAGGTTCTTTATTTGGGAAAGCACCCAGACACAGGAGTAAGGGACTAGTGAAAGGAAGGAAGGAAGGCCAATACAAAAGTTTATCCTTGAGTTCATCCACCACTATAAGCAAACAGGGCTCAAGCCCAGTATCTTCTTAGGAGCCATCAAACTACCCCAGAATAGCCTGTCAGAAGACACAAGAGAAGAGCACTTATCCACAACTTCTGACTTCCATCAGTTAAGAGTTGCTGCATGGGTTGCTAATTTCTTACACTTTCAAATTGCATACTTGTTTCTACTGGCTTCAGAGAAGCTCCTAGGGTGAGGGACTGTCAAGTTTCACCTGCATGAATCTGGTTGCCACTGAAATACTTGGAGCAAGCAGGGCCCAAGACGTGCCCAACATATCATGTTATAGGACAAATATAGTCAAACTGCTTTTTCTTTAGTTTTATAATTCTAATACAAAATACAATTAAATTAGATGTTCTGAGAAATGAGTACAGCAATTTCAAATGGAGAGGAAGGAACTTTTAGCCTATTTTTGTCTGATGTATTTGATCCATTCCCACAAAACCTGAGATGCACTGAAACTTGACCTTCTGTGAGAAAGGTATTTTCTAATAAACTTCAATTTATTTCCTGAATTTGGTTGCCAATTTTTAAAGGACCAAACAGCAGCAAAATGAACAGTTAGTATGTACTCTGTAAATACTCTTATGTCCAGCATTGATCCAAAGACTTCATTGTTTAAGTTTTTACATTGGAAAAGTTATAGTAAAAACAGATTGACTACATTGGACCCTCAAGTAACATTTTTCATTACAGTGAAACACACAATTTTGAATAGTACAAGTTTGTCTTGGACTGGGTCCAAGAGGGTCTAGTTACAAGAAGTAATTCATTATAACCTATAATGTGATCCTGAGGCTTGGCTCTGAAAAACACATTATATGAAGGCTCTAGTCAAGCAGATTAAAAATTTTAAAACTGAACAGTTAATCATGTACTTTAATTAAGTAAATATCATATTTGTTTGTATAATATGTAAACTTAGTTCAGAGAAAGTGAAGGAGAAACAGGTGCAAAGAAAAAAGAAATCTGACTAAAAGCACATCATCTTTTCGTTTAACTTGAATTTCTGTTAGAATAATTAAAGGTGAGTTTAAAAAAAAACACTATCTCCTTGGAAGTTGGGGTAAAGTAGCTAATGAATTGAATAAAGATGAAATAGGAAAACTGAAGAGTGCACAGCAAATACAAAAAAGTGGAGATACACACTGCTGAAAAAAGCCCAATAATAACATATATTATTTTATTATTAATAATAATTGTGAGAGAGGGTCTCACTCTGTCACCCAGGCTAGAGTGCGGTGGCAAGATCTCAGCTCACTGCAACCTCCATCTCCCAAGCTGGAACAATCCTCCCACCTCAGCCTATGGAGTAGCCCGGACTACAGGCGCACATCACCATGCCCAGCTAATTTTTATGTATTTTCTGTAGCAATGGGGTTTCCTCATGTTGTCCAGTCTGGTCTCAAACTTCTGGGCTCAAGCAATCCACCTGCCTTGACCTCCCACAGTGCTGGGATTACAGGCATAAGCCGCCGCGCTTGGCCAAAAAATAATTTCTTATAACCACTAATTCTGAAATAAAGGAATAGATTAGTTTCTCCTTTCTATATCATTTTGCCATTGGGTTAGATGATATTTTAAATCCCTTGGAATATAATAAAATAACAACAACCATATAATAATACTATCTAACTTACCTGAATTCAATTATGTAAATCAAAATAATACATGTAAAAGCATTTAACAATATAGTGGAATCCTTTCTATAATTATGAATCTTTCACAATTTGCCTAGCAATTCAATAGTTTCCCTATAACTACACAACTTTAGCCATTGAAGAGATCTGATTAGCTGTAGCTCTTTTTTTTTTTTTTTTTTTTTGAGACAAAGTCTCGCTCTGTCGCCCAGGCTGGAGTGCAGTGGTGTGATCTTGGCTCACTGCAAGCTCTGCCTCCCGGGTTCATGCCATTCTCCTGCCTCAGCCTCCCGAGAAGATGGGATTACAGGCGCCCGCCACCACGCCCGGCTAATGTTTTTTGTATTTTTAGTAGAGACAGGGTTTCACCGTGTTAGCCAGGATGGTCTTGATCTCCTGACCTCGTGATCCTCCCGCCTTGGCCTCCCAAAGTGCTGGGATTACAGACGTGAGCCACAGCGCCCGGCCAGCTGTAGCTCTTAAATCTATCTACTGTTAACAACAGTTTCTTACATTGTTACAGTTTCTTACATTTCTCTCTCATTTAATCCTATCAACAATCCTGTAAAACACTCAAGGTACATATTATTACCTTCATTTCATTGATCAATAACCAAAGTACAGAGAAATTAAATTATTTGCTCAACAAGATTAGAATTAAAAATTAGAATTCATTCAGCAAATTAGATGGTGCAGCTGATGCCTTCCCAATATCAACGTATACAAATACATTACTATATACTTGCAATTATAGAACTCAACAATGATTCCCCACAATATAGCCTTTGCACATGCCTTCTGCCTGGAAAGCCTTCTGCCATTCTTCTCCCAATAGGCAAGCTGCTTCAAACTTCTCTTAATTCTTCTTTAAGAAATTTCAAATATATTATTCCATTCTTAAAACAACCCCTTTGGGCACAGTATTAATATCCTCTTTCAGTGAGGGAAATAAGACTTGTCTAGGAAACATGCAGATAATCAGAGATAGGGTCAGAATTTAATCTCTCGTCCTATCTTCCAGCTCAGGACTCTTTCCATAGCACAAGAAGGCTGGGAATATGGCTATATGCCAGCATTGATTGTAGAACATGATCAAAATTTTTTGGAACACTTCCTACTCTGTCCCTTCTGAGATTACAACATAATTTAAGACCCTTCAATCTACTTGATTTTAAATTTAGTACATGAAACAACTCACAACCAGGGCTGGGAAAGCCAGTATAACCATTTTTCTAATTCTATTAGAAGTCAATTTATATTCATTTCTCAAATGTACGTATCTGCTGTAAGGCAAGTAAAAAAAGCACGTGTACCAAAAATGCTAAGAAATAAATTAAATAGTCTAAAAAATGAAGTGAGATGATCATAATAGGTGTTTCACTCCAATCCTAACTGAGGAAGCCCAGTTTATTTTCAACTCTGAGGCTAATTAAATCATGATCAAATTGTAAATACTTTTAGTTACCTCCTACAGTGTAAAGCATTTTTGTTGTTGTTGTTGTTGTTCGTTTGTTTGTTTTATTGAGACGGAGTCTCACTCATCAGGCTGGACTGCTGGACTGCAGTGGCACAAACTTGGTTCACTGCAACCTCCGCCTTCCCGATTCAAGAAATTCTCCTGCCTCAGCCTCCTGAGTAGCTGGGACTACAGGTGTGCACCACCACGCCTGGCTAATTTTTGCGTTTTTAGTAGAGACGGGGTTTCACCATGTTGACCAGGATGGTCTTGATCTCTTGACCTCATGATCTGCCTGCTTTGGCCTCCCAAAGTGCTGGGATTACAGGCATGGGCCACTGCCCCCGGCCAAAGTTTTTTGAAGTAAAAAGAAAAATGTACTTGCTCTGTCACCCAGGTTGGAGTGCAGTGCATGGCTCACTGCAGCCTCATCTTCCTAGGCTCAAGAGATCTTCTCGCTTCAGCCTCCTGAGTAGCTGGGACCACAGGCATACACACCATACCTAGCTAATTTGTTTTTATTTTTTATAGAAACCAAGTCTCACTATGTTGCCCAAGCTGGTCTCAAACTTCTGGGCTCAAGTGATCCTCCTGCCTTGGCCTCCCAAAATGCTGGGATTACAGGCATGAGCCACTGCACCAGGCTCTGACCATATGGTTTACAGTCATCCAAATCAGGACGTTTTTAAAAGTAAAAGGGAGCTCTATTAATAATTAAGCTAGAGCAATAGGAATTAACCAGGACTGTCACTGGTAAGCTAGGGCATATGCTCACCTCACATAAGAGATGTACTACAATTGAGAAAAGGAAGGAGACTTTTTTTTTTTTTTTTTTTGAGACAGAGTCCCACTCTGTCACCCAGACTAGAGTGTGAGCAAGTTCGACCTCCTGGGCTGCAACTTCAACCTCCTGGGCTCAAGCAATCCTCCCATCTCAGCCTCCCAAGTACTGAGGCTACACACAACACTGAACCCAGCTAGACTTATCTTTATTTTTATTTTCTTGTAGAGACAGGGTCTTGTTATGTTGCCCAGGTTGGTCTCAAGCAATCCTCCCACCTAGACTTCCCAAAGTGCTGGGATTGTGGGCACGAGCTGCTGCACTTGGCCGGAAGCCTATCTATTTCAACGTTAGTATCCTAAATAGTCCACAAAAACAAACTGTCACCAAGAGTATGAGTTGAATGAAAACACAATTTCACTGTACATTTTTAATATTTCTGATTATAACTTACATAAAACTGAAAACATTTCTAGCTAAAACTCAGGATCTCCTCTAAGAACAACTTTGAACATAAAACATTTTTAAATTTTTTATTTTACCTTTGGAAAAGTAGCTATCAAAGCTTCCTTAAACTTAGACTAACATGGATTAGGAAAAACAAAAAGCCAATATTTGTAAGTCTATTTTTCTCAAGCATAATTAGAATAAAGACCAAAAAAAGAGACAGTGCTTAAAGATATATCTGTAATCTGTGAAGCATATAATTACATTAAAGATCACAACTATTTGCTGGCAATGAAGAAATCCATCAATTCACAGGCGAAAAAATTAGCATTTAAGATGAGATTTTTTTTCAAATGGACAAAGCAATGAATATTAAACATGTTTGCTTGTGTGAACCTATCAAAGAATTCTTTAATTAATAGAATCCACATGTCAGTGACTTGTTCCGACAGCCCTTCATAATATTTTCCATTACTGTAAATAAATATTATTCCCATAGCTTGTATCATGGTAGCATTATACATAGGTACATTGCAGTATAATACTTTATTTACTAGATAAAATGGTAAAGATTTGTTGTTTGAGATTCTCAAAATAAAATAAACTTTTCTATTTTACAGTCGTAGTGATCACTCTTAAATTATCTTATTTTTTCAGCAGTTAAGTTCTGAGATTCCTATAAGTGCCAGGGTTAGAAAAAAGGCTTATGGGCTAACCAACTAACAAAATTCCTGGGCTTCATAAGCTTATATGAATAGATATGAAATATTGTCCAAACAGCCACTGCATTATAAATAGATGACATGGAAGAAACAGGTGTCCCTTTCCATTGATAAGAAATAATTTTGCCAGGTGCAGTGGCTCACACCTGCAACCCCAGCACTTTAGGAGGCCAAGGCAGGTGGATCCCTTGAGGTCAGGAGTTCGAGACCAGCCTGGCCAAAATGGTGAAACCCTATCTCTACTAAAAATACAAAAATTAGCCAGGCGTGGTGGCACGTCTGTAATCCCAGCTACTCAGGAGGCTGAGGCAGGAGAATCACTTGAACCTGAGAGGTGGAGATCGCAGTGAGCTGAGATCGTGCCACTGCACTCCAGCATGGGCGATAAGAGCAAGACTTTGTATCAAAATAAATAAATAAAGAAGAAACCATTTCGGAAATAACAGATCAACAACATTCTTCATCATCCCATTATAATTTAAACCTAGGCAACTATGAATATACTGTTTAACCTTCTTTATCAAGTATAAAGAGATAGTTCCTAAATCGGCAAATTATGTGCCAGTAAAACTTTGGCCATTACTGATGGGAAACGAAGCAGCTCGGTGAATGATGTTTAAAAATAAACAGAAAACTATTTTAACAGCTCAAAATGGGAAATGAAGAAGGTATGAAGTCCAATGTAGCTACAGTGAAGATCAAAATAAAGCTTCCTTATCTAAATTGGAAGCTGGCCAGGATACACGAGGCTAATCTTTCTAATTAAAAAGCAAGGTATACTCTTTAATGTCCGATATGAGCATTTAGATGAACACCTAGGATAAAAACTGTGATGCTGACACCTTCCACCAATGTTAAATATATATTTTTAAACAATTATAAAACTTCTCAACCTGGAATCTTGGCACCATCAACTCAAATCATAAACAAAACATCTTGGCACTTGAGGCAAGATCACTGATAGACGTATACTCCCACTCACAAACAACACGTACTAACTACTGTAAACAACTTTTAAAAAATTGAATCAAGTGTTCATTTAACACAAGTGTTGCCAGTTAAGATACTTTTCTTTTGTCTTAAAATTTCTTTCCCTCACCTCTCAAACAGCCTTTTGTTGTGTTCTTAAAATAGTTACAACTGCAGGTATAACAATTCACCCCAGTTTACCAGTATTGTGTGTTCAAGTCAGAGATACTGGAGAGTTTTATATAAGTAATCATAAAGGATGTAATCACTTACCTTTTAATTTTATGCCTGGAGATACAGGCACTCAATGCTCGGTGGGGGATGGGATGATGAATGCCCAGCACAAATAGCAGAAATAAACAAAGAATCGGAAACTCATGTCCCATTTCCATCCTGCTTCTTTAAGTAAATCACACAACCTCATTTGTTCACTCATTGATTATATTATATATGCTGGGCCTGCGCTGTACAATACAGTGGCCACTAGTCATGTAGACTTGAGCACTTATAATGTGGCTAGTCTAAACTGAGATGTGCTGTAAAGGTAAAATATATATCAGATTTCAGAGACTTAGTATGAAGAAAAACCACCTAAAAAGTCTCATTAATTTTTATATTGATTACGTTTAAATAATATTTTACATAAACTGGGTTAAATAAAATATATTAAGTTAATTTCACCTGATTTTCACTTAAAATGTAATTTTTAGAAAATCTAATATATGGGGCTCTATGGGATAGTTCTGTGCTAAGACTCTAGTAAAAAGCAGGAAAGAACCCAGGAGGCAGAGGTTGCAGTGAGTCGAGGTTGTGCCACTGCACTCCAGCCCGTGCAACAGAGTGAGACTCTGTCTCAAAAAATTAAATAAAAAAGAAAAGTAGGAAAACAGGGCTAGGCGTGGTGGCTCACGCCTGTAATCCCAGCACTTTGGGAGGCTGAGGAGGGTGGATCACCTGAAGTCAGGAGTTTGAGACTAGCCTGGCCAACATGGCAAAACTCCGTCTCTACCAAAAATACAATAATGAGTCAGGCATGGTGGCAGGTGCCTGTAATCCCAGCTACTCGGGAGACTGAGGCATGAGGATCGCTTGAATCTGGAGGGCAAAGGCTTTTGTAAGCTGAGATTATGCCACTGCACTCCAGCCTAGGGGACAGAGCAAGACTTTGTCTCCAAAAAAAAAAAAAAAAAAAAAAAGCAGGAAAACAGAAGAATAAAGAAAGCACAGTCTGACATCAAGGAGCCTAGCTGAAGACTAAAAACACAAAAATAATTACAATATAATGGTGTTAAGTGCAATGATAAAGATATGCATTGAGGGCATGGGAGAATGAGGAAGGCCATTTGTGAAAAGGTATAGGAAGGAAGGATGGAGAGAGATGTTAGGTTAGTCTCCTGAAAGAGGTAGTGCCTGAGCTGAGACTTAAAGAATAAGAAAAATGAACTGTAAAAAATGGGGGTGAAAGTAATTCCAAGAGAAAAACATTGTATGAGCCAAGACTAAGAAACAACCAAGGGAAGGAGAGAGGAATAAAAGCAGTTTCCTGTTGAAAGAGGTAAAGAGCAAGGGGTACAGCAGAGAGTGTGCAAGGACAAGAGCTTGTGCGACATTTTAAAGAAACTGAATTTTAACCTTTAGCCTTTAGGCAATAGCCTTTTTTTTTTTCTTTTTTTTTTTTTTAGACATAGTCTTCCTCTGTCACCCAGGCTATAGTGCAGGGATGTGATCTCGGCTCACTACAACCTCCGCCTCCCGGGTTCAAGCGATTCACCTCCCTCAGCCTCCCGAGTAGCTGGGATTACAGGTGCCTGCCACCACACCCAGCTAATTTTTGTATTTTTAGTGGAGATGGGGTTTCACTATGTTGGCCAAGCTGGTCTCAAACTCCTGACCTCAAGTGATCTGCCCACCTCGGCCTCCCAAAGTGCAGAGATTACAGGCATCAGCTACTGCGCCGGTCTAGCAATAGTCTTTTGAAGAGTTTTAAGCAAAGGAATGCCAGAATCAGAAATAATGGTTTAGATGTTGGGTGGCTGTGTGAGACTGAATTAAAGTGAACAAGACTGGAGGCAGGGAGGCTGTTGCCTAGGTAAGAAATATCAGGGCCTAAACCAGGGCAGTAAGTGAGGTTGAAAAGGAAAGCACTAATTCAAAATTATATTTAAGAGAATATAGTGCCTGACTCATCCTGACACCATGGAAAGGAGTTTGGATTTTATTTTAGGGTGATGGAAGACCCTGAAACGCTTTGAGCAGGGAGTGTGATTTTCTGAAAGATTTTAAAGAACCTCTCAGAGTGCTGTTGGAGAATATACTGTAATGGAGAAAAGAGTGGTAACAGATTATTTATTTTTTTAAAAGAAGGATATTGCCATAGAAGAGATTGATGGTAGCTTGAACCAGGGTGGACACAAAAGGGAGAAGCAACTGGATTGTTTGGAGGGTGTGTGTGTTTTTAAGAGACAGGTTCTGGCTCTGTCATTCAGCCTATACCACAGTTTCTCAAATCTCAAGTGCGCCTCCCGTGGGCCTCCCACAGTGCTGAGGTTACAGATATGAGCCACCCTATCTAGTCTCAGGTTGTATTTTTAACTGCAAATGGTATTGCCTAATTCATAGGGTTGAGAAAGAAAAAAGCAAGTTTAGGAAGATCACACTTGTTGAGCTCAACTGTCTTGTTTAATCAGGAGGTCAGGTTGTCCGCCTAGAGTGAAAATACCTTCAGAGGCTTGAGGACTGCAAATAGTAAAGGTCTGGAAGACAGCAGAGAAAATAAAAAGAGCTGAACAAAGGCTATCTTAAGGATTAACTGATGCCCTGCATGAAGTATGAAACCATATGATTTTAGTGATATCAGTCTAACGTGATATGTCATTTTCCCTTCACAACACTCAACTACCCAGTTGCAGGAGTTAAGCATAGACTGTAGAATCTACAGGGTTTCATTTGTAAATGGCTTGAGTTAGATGACTTTTTAACCTACATGAGTTCCAAAACTTTACTTTTAAGAATCCTACAGTCTGTACTGCTATCACACAATTTATTTTAAATTGGTGCCTAGATATACATAACGTAAACTTACCATTTTAACTATTTCACTAGTTTATTTAAATTCAGCATTCCAGCCAGGGACCTCCAATAGGTGTGCTGGGACATTAAAAACCTAGCCCTGAAGGTGGCAGCACTGGGCCTGAGGTGACTATTCTCAACTTCTACTTCTGTTGCCACTGGATGGAAGCAGCCTCATCTTTTCATTACAATATATAACACAGGTGTTCATTTTCTAAGTATGCTGAAGTTGAAAAAGTTTGGGAAGTACGGCTCTAAGCCACAAAATATGAGAAACCCAGCATTATGAAGAGTTCAAAATAACTGCTTCTCTGTTAAAGATGTTTTTTCAGCAGATCTTTGGAACTTTCAAGTTTATTCCATGTGGTTCTTAAAGCTTGTTTAGAACCTATGAGGATGCCCGCCATTTCCATTGTTAAAGTGACCATATAATATCTCATTTAAAAATTTAAGAATTTTGAATGTACCCAAAGGTTTCCATTTACATAGAAACGGGATCTATCAGGGAATGCCCATTTAATTCACTCATAGAATACTGATTTGGTGGCACACACTGGGCTAGTTTCTGGAGACAAAAGGGTGAACAAACCTTTTTTATTTTTTAAATTTTAGAGACAAGGTCTTTTGCTGTGTCACCTAGGCTGGAGTACAGCGGCACAATCATAGCTCACTGCAGCCTTGAACTCCCATGCTCAAGTGATCCTCCCACCTCAGCCTCCACAGTAATTAGAACTAGAGCCATGCACCACTGTGCCCAGCTATTTTTGTTTGTTTTTTTAGAATACACGACAAGATTTCACTATGTTGCCCAAGCTCATCTTGAACTTCAGGCCTCAAGTGATCCTCTTGCCTCAGTCACCCAAAGTCTGGCCCAAGACATGGTTTTCTTATCTCAAGAAATTTACAGTCCAGCAGGGAGACAGAATTAATTAAATAACTAAAACAATAAAAACTGTAAGAAGGGGAGGTTACATGGTACTATCAGAGGATCTAGTAGAAGAGACTACTGAAATAAGATAAAAACATGATTAGTTTTTTATCTCAAGAAATTTACAGTCCAGCGGGGAGACAGAATTCATTAAATAACTAAAACAATAAAAACTGTAAGAAGGGGAGGTTACATGGTACTATAAGAGGATCTAGTAGAAGAGACTATTGAAATAAGATAAAAACATGATTAGTAGATAGCTACGGCAAAGAGTGGGGTAGGTTTGGTGGAGAACTCCAGGCAGAGACAATAGCATGCAATGGCCTAGGAGACATCAAAAGTCTAGTGAGACCACAGGACAGAAAATATCTGGAAATAAAGCCAAAGAGGTAGCAGAGGCAATTCAAAGGGGCTTCCTTCACAGAGTAACTGGAAGCCACTGAAGGGGTTTAAGCAGCATAGTGACATTAATAGATGTACTTTTCAAGATCACAGTAGCTGCAGTATAGAGAAGTGGTCTCAAAGTAGACACGATTTAAGGTGGAGGAGGGAAGAAGATGTATTTTTATTCTATTTTTTCATCCTCTAAAAATGCTTTTAAAATGGATTATAATATTAGCTAAGAAATACTAATTATGGCTAGCTTTTGGGCACACAGTATATATCTGAATACTAAGCAGTTTACATATATTCATTTAATCTTAATACCCTGTGAGGTTGGTACTATTATTATCCTCAATTTACAGGTAGGTAAAATGGGACAGCGAGGTTAAGCAGTGAGGTCACTCAGTAAGGAAGTATTAGAGCAGGATTTAAACCCAGATGTCTGAGTTCAGAGCCTATAACTTCCTCATTAGATCATGTACCATTTTTCAGCAGTACATGTAATTTAAAATTAAATATATATATGGAGAATAGATGCTCAAATTTTTTTCCGAACCCCAGTGAAAACAAAGGTTTAGGAGGGGTGGTTGGCTGTGTTGATGTGGAAAGGAGACTAGCAGTAGACTAGGTAAGAAATAACAGTATCTTGGATTACGGAGGTAGTGATGGAGAGAAGCGGATGGATTTAGATGTCTGGTAAGTAAAATTGGACTGGGTGATGGCTTGCATATGGAAGTTAGGGATGAATAAAGTGTCAAGGATGACTCTGGTTTCTGACTTGCAAGAATGGATTAGACAGTGACACACAGGCAGAGGCCATAGGAACAGGTTGGGTCATTCTGCTCAGATACTTTTTCTTTGGACCACAGTACAGACCACAGCACACTGCTCTTTCAATACTCTGTTAAATGACAAACTTATTACAGGTTATGTCATAAACATAAAAGCTTCACTCTGTCAATTATGTTTCCTATCTTGTGTTAAAAATTACATAGTCAAAATTTTATCCATTTTCTTTTAAAAATGTGGAGTTAAGTCTTATAAAACGGGGAAGTGAATGATAGTTGCCGTAACACGCTAATAGAAGGTCTAGCACCCCTCTTCTGTATACTAACTTTTTAAGTTATGGTATTTATTCATCCCTTAAGATGTGGGGACAGGTTGAAAAATTACCTTTCCACTTTGTATTTATGATTTTCTAAGTACTAAACTTTTAAACTGTTAATATCCCTTGTCCTCTTCCCAGGTCTTAGAATGATTACACAAAAGTACTGGACTGGTTTAAAAGATATTGTGATTCTACTCTGTTTTGTTCATTTGTAGAATTTCTAGTGGTCTAAAAACGATTCTTTTAGAAATCAGGAGAAATAGGAATACCTACTATCGGTCTGAATCTCAAACGAACAGTCACAAGAAAACTGGACTTAAAAAAAATTATCTAACAGCATGTTGTCCCAATAAATAACGCTGATCGCTTCAGATTCCTTCTCTTTTCAGATCTGCCAGAAACTTCCTGTTTAACCTCAGCAAAATACAGATCGTTTTGATCTATGGCGTTACCGCCCAATCCTGTCTGGTCACATCACTAAATTGCAGAATACAGCAACAAGGCCGAAAACTATGTTAGACGGCTCCGCGTCCATACCCCACCATCAGTTAATTTTAACTCTCCGTTCGGTACAGGTCACTCATACATGCTTCCCTCCAAAATGTTTAAGTTAGACACACTGTACAGATAACTTTCACAGAAGAACCCCAAGGGCTTGATGCTCCCCCGACAGAACGGCTTGAGCTTTCCCCAGCGCATCTCAGAGGCGCTGTGGCGGTCGCCAGACTCTTCGGGTCGCTCCCCTCCCCAGCCATTGCACTCGGGAATGGGCCGCACAGCGGAGCCCGCTCCTCAGCTGGGGCACAAAGTGCGCCGCCGCGCCGGGCAGCGGGAGGAAGGGGCGTGACGCAGCTGGAACTCCCGCGTGACGTCGCGCGGGCTCCCGGGCGGGGCGGGTCCGGCCGCCTCCGAGCCCGGCCGGCAGCCCCCGGCCTTAAAGCGCGGGCTGTCCGGAGGGGTCGGCCTTCCCACCGAGGATTTGGCATTCTGGTGAAGGGAAAGGGCGAAAGAGAAAAGCGACCAGCCGTCCCTTCACAGCGTCAGAAAGTGCTCGCTTCCCTTCGGGGGCTTTCGCCAATCCCGAGGCAATCTTGGAGGCGGTGAGTAAAAGGAATCTCTTTACCCCACCCGGAGCTCTGGGTCGGAGCGGCTACTTCTGGTCTGGAGCTGCGCGCTTGGCGAAGGGCTCCCGGGGTAGGGGTGGCCGCCCGGCTCTGGGGCTGTGTCTGAGGAAATAGGCCGGGCCCGGGCTACACTCGGTGGCTGTGGACCGGCGAGAGGACGAGCTCTCACTTACTACTATTTCTCGGTCTCCCGCGCGGGCTGAGGAAGCGTCTTTCACCGCCAAGCGCGTCCCGCGCATGCGCCGGCTGCGGCGCGCGCGAGCGCGCGCTTCGGAGCTTTTTTGGCCAGACCCGCACGCGGAACCCGCGCGGGCCCCTGGGGAGAGGCAGATGGAGGAGCCTGGCTTTTTGCAGCTCTGCTCTGCTCTGCCCATGTGAGGACCGCTCAGATGCCCCGTGCAGTTTGTTCAAGTCCCCTGTGTGACTCGAGATGTGCCTCTCGCCTTACCCGTGTGGGAATACCTGTGGTATGGCAGCGAGTATTTTGGTGAACCCCTGCAGTGTGGTGGTTTATACTAAGGAATACACAGAAATGTATTAAACAGTTACAGGCCTTTGAGCCCAGAATGCAGCTTGGGACGCAAGACGCACCGTGCTGAGAGATTGAGAAATGCACACTGTTGCACCTCGAATAACGGTTCAGTGCCGAGAGAGATGCTAACAACAAGTGCTGGGCATGCGGGGTAGGTGGAAAGGGTTTTGCGAGCTAGTATTTGCAAGTTGAATGTTTTGTTTTTATGTTTTGTTTTTAAAGCACCGTACATCACTTACTTGTAGATAGATACGTAAAGGATGCTTATTTTACACTCTTGGCTTTAAACGAATATATTAATACTTTTTTGATCATTAAAGTAATTAAACCTTTATTTTAAACTGTTGACTTCATAGAAATAGTTTATGTCCTTTGTTTTATTTTTGCTGCAGAGAGGTATTTTACAGTTATTGGTCTCATGACTTGATTTTCATCCCTGACATAGCCATGTCCCAGCTGTGTGACCTTGGGCAAGTAATTTACTGCCTTACGCCTCTTCCCCCAACTCTACAGTGAAATTATAGTGTCTGTCTTATAGAGTTTTTCTGAAGGTTAGGTAGAATACAAATATTCTATAATAATACATAATTATATATTAAATAATATATAAATATAAATTTTCTACAGCACAGTTTCTGGTATGTGGAAAACAATAAATGGTGACTTTTATTCGCAATTATATATAGGCCCATTTGTTTGTCCGTTAGAGTTAAAAATAGAATGAAAACCTCTTTGGAAACAAGACTAATGCGGTGCACCTAATTCTTAAAAACTTTTTTGCAGAAGTAAACGTATACGAGAGAAATATTAGAATTACCAACCCTATTGCATACCCATCCACCCATCTTCAGAAATTGTTGAAGTTCAGCCCTTGTTTCATCTCTTCACCCAACATCCATTTTTGTTTGTTTTAGCTGGATTTTCTTTTTCAAGCAAATCTCAGAGAATATATCCCTTTACCTGTAAATATCTCAGTAAATATCCCTTTAACAGATAAGGCCTTTCAAAAAAAAAAGCATCATTATCATACCCAAGAAAATTAATAATTCCCTAATATCTAAAATCCAGTTCATATTTAGTTTCTGCTTATTTTTTATTTTTTTTTTTTTTTGAGACGGAGTCTTGCTCTGTCACCCAGGCTGGAGTGCAGTGGCTGGATCTCAGCTGACTGCAAGGACCTCCTCTCGGGTTCACGCCATTCTCCTGCCTCAGCCTCCCGAGTAGCTGGGACTACAGGCACCCGCCACCTCGCCCGGCTAGTTTTTTTTTGTGTGTGTTTTTTAGTAGAGACGGGGTTTCACCGTGTTAGCCAGGATGGTCTCGATCTCCTGACCTCGTGATCCGCCCGTCTCGGCCTCCCAAAGTGCTGGGATTACAGGCTTGAGCCACCGCGCCCGGCCTCTGCTGATTATTTTTTAAAAGTCTAATCACAATTTTTGCAAAGGTTGATAGTTTATTTTTGTAGCTCTTTACAGTTCACCAAGTGGCTTCACATATACTCTTGCTCCCTTCAGAATTACTGTTTCAACTCCTTCATCAGAAACCTCAAGAAATGGTTAGCAAGAAACAATCAGTTCGCGCACTTGTTAGAAATGGTACTATATTGGCTAAGGAGCCAGATGTGAGGTTTAGTAGACTTGCTAATTGCTATACTTTTTAAGTTGTAGCTAGTTAATGGTTTCATTTTAAGAACACATATTAAAATATTTACTAATCTGTTCAAACTTCTTAACCTGTTGGTTTCTTCAAGGACTATGTAATAAACTTAATCATTCACCTTTATTCTAAGAGAGGCATGAAGTAACGTTACCCTAATTGTGTTATAACTCTAAGATGTTTCTATATTCATAGATCTTTGCTGTGTTTATATCTTACTGACTTCTCTTGTTTTTGGAAAGTTATACAGATCCTCATCTGTGTTAATACATCAGTCGACTATCTCTTTTATAAAATATATATAGATGTGTGTATATATATGGATGCTTGTTAAGTCAAGACTATCTTAGAATGTTTTTCAGTTTTGGGCTCAGTATGCTGTTGCACCAATTCAAAAGTTAAAATTTTTTTTTTTTTTTTTTAATTGAGACAGGGTTTCTGTTGCCCAGGCTGGAGTGCAGTGACACAATCCCCGCTCACTGCAAATTCCGCCTCCCAGTTTCAGGCAGTTCTCCTGCCTCAACCTCCCAAGTAGCTGGGACCACAGGCACGCACCACCACACCTGGCTAACTTTTGTGTTTTTAGTAAAGACTGGGTTTCACCATGTGGCCAGACTGGTCTCAAACTCCTGGCCTCAAGTGATCCACCCACCTCAGCCTCCAAAAGTGCTGGGATTGCAGGCCAGAACCATCTCCCCCAGCCAAAACAATAAATTATTTTATAGTGGTAAATTAATACTGACCATGAATGATAAAAAGCCCTCAATATCCAAATCCTTTCTGTTTAACATAATTTAGATAATTTTTCCTCTAAGAGAAATAAGAAAATTTGCCTGAAAATTTACCTTATATAGCCAAATAACTGAAATCAGGGCTTTTCTCACCATTATCATCTTTCCTTATTCTTTCCTTCCCCTCCCAAATTCTAAAAATGATTAATTACAAGTAAATAAAGAAATAGTAAATGAGGATATCTGGGTTTGTGTTTCATCCTGACTTCAAAGTACATAAAGATAAATGCAACGTTCATTTATGTTGCAATCTGTCATTTCAGGTATTTGACCTGTCCAAAGACGACTTGATACCTCTATAATGTAACAGAAAAGGTCAGAAAATATTAAGCAAATAGAAGTGTGGAGCATATTAAGCAAGATGAACATCTCGGGAAGCAGTTGTGGAAGCCCTAACTCTGCAGATATATCTAGTGACTTTAAGGACCTTTGGACAAAACTAAAAGAGTGTCATGATAAAGAAGTACAAGGTAAAATCTTAAATACTTAAAGCAGTATTTTATTGCGACTGTAGTGGCTTTGTATACCTTTGTATGACAGTTCTCTTTATTTTTTCTATTTCAGCTTTGAGGTTCGGGGGGGTACATGTGCAAGTTTAGTACATGGGTAGATTGCATGTTGCTGGAGTTTGGTGTACAAATGATTTCATCACCCAGGTAGTGAACATGGTACCCCATAAGTAGTTTTTTGATCCCCACCCTCCTCCCACCCCACAACCCTCCACTGTCATGTAGGTCCCGGTACCTGTTGTTCCCCTCATTGTGTCCATGTGTACTAAATGTTTAGCTCCCACTTATAAATGAGAACATGCAGTATTTCTGTTCCCTGCTTAGAGTAATGGCTTCAGCTGTATCCAAGCTGCTGCGAAGAAAATCATTTTGTTCTTTTTTTATGGCTACATAGTATTCCATGATGTATATGTACATTTTTTTTATTCAGTCCACTGTTGAGTTTTGTGCATTTAATGACCATCTTTAAGTTCAAAGATATCTTTTTTTTTTTTGACACAAGGTCTCACTGTGTCATCAGGCTACGGTGTAGTGGTGTGATTACGGCTCACCGCAGCTTCCACCTCCCATTTTCAAGTGAGCCTCCCTCCTGTAGTTGGGACCATAGGCACACGCTGCCATGCCTGGCTAATTTTTTATTATTTGTAGAGTCAGGGTCTCACTATGTTGCCCAGGCTGGTCTTGAACTCCTGACCTCATGTGATCCTTCTGTCTTTGCCTCCCAAAGTGCTGGGATTACAGATGTGAGCCACTGTGCCTGGCCCAAAGATCTCATTATTTATTTATTTGTGTATTTATTTATATATTCATGTATTTATTTATTTACTTATCTATTTTCAGAGAGGGTCTCACTGCATCGCCCAGGCTGGAGTGCAGTGGTATGATCACAGCTCACTACAGCCTTGACCTCCCAGGCTCAGGTGTTCCTCCCACCTTAGCCTCCTGAGTACCTGAGACTACAGGTGTGCACCACCATGTCCAGCTAATTTTATGTGTTTTTTGTAGAAACAGAGTTTTGCCATGTTGCCCAGGCTGGTCTTGATCTTCTGGCTCAAACAGTCCACTGGCCTCAGCCTCCTGAAGTTCTAGGATTACAGGTGTCAGCCACCGTGCCTAGCTGATCTTTTTTTCTTTTTCTTTTTGAGACAGGGTCTCGCTTTGTCACCCATGCTGGAGTGCAGTGGTGCAAACATGGCTCAATATTAGCGTCAACCTCTCGGGCCCAAGTGATTCTCCCACCTCATCTTCCCAAGTAATTGGGACTACAGGCGCACACACCATGCCCAGCTAGTTTTTTTTTTTTAACTTAACCTTCACCTTAGAACACCTAGCTAGTTTTTGTATTTTTTGTGGAGACAGGGTTTCGCTATGTTGTGCAGGCTGGTCTCAAACTCCTGAGCTGAGGTGATCCTCCCGCCTTGGCCTCCCAAAGTGCTAGGATTACAGGCGTGAGCTGCGCACAGCCCAGATCTCATTTTTAGAGGACATTTACACTTGTAGTTTTTGTGATTCATTTTTATGGTCAAATTGGTGCTTTTTAACCACAGAACATAATTTGTATACAACTTGCTGTTATTTACTTGTGGTAATATGTATGAGATAGTGGAAAAGGTAAAGAATTTGTTGACTGAAGACCTGGATTTGAATTCTGATTTCATTTACCCACTTGCTCTGTGATCTTAAGCCTAATTACCTAACCTCTAAATTTAATTTTCTTCTACAAAATTTTTGCAGGATATTGACATAAAATTACTACATAAGTCATTTGACAAACCTGTAGCTCTGAAATACAAAAGTGAATGGCAGCTTACTTTCAGAGAGCCTGTTTAATGGAGATAGAGTCGTGTAAACAGATAATTACAATACAGTGAAATAACAGTTAAAAGGTTTTTATGAAGTGCAAAGAGTATATAGAGGATTAAGCAATTGTGATTGAGATGAGTAAATATTATTTGTATTAAAAGAAGCTAAGCTCAAGGTTTTGATATTAAATTTTAATATACTTTAATTCTGTAACTTTCCCTATGTGTGAGAAATGCTTCATATGACATTTGTTTCTTGATTACCTATTATAAGTTTAATACTGCAGTGCTTTATAGCTGTATCATTACACTGGAGTACTATTAAAACATAATCCACCTGAATCTAAACTGTAGTATGTGGGTCTGTTAGGACTTTCTTATGGTAGGCCGGGGGTGGTGGCTCATGCCTGTAGTCCCAGAACTTTGGGAGGCCAAGGTGGGCGGATCACCTGAGGTCAGGAGTTTGAGACCAGCCTGACTGACATGGAGAAACCCCTTCTCTACTGAAAATACAAAATTAGCCAGGCGTGGTGGTGCGCACCTGTATCCCAGCTACTCAGGAAGGCTGAAGCAGGAGAATCGCTTGAACCCAGGAGGCGGAGGTTGCGGTGAGCTGAGATCATGCCATTGCACTCCAGCCTGGGCAACAAGAGCAAAACTCCATCTCAAAAAAAAACAAAAAACAAAAAATTTCCCATGGTAAATTTAGTTTCCGGCAAAACTTCTGATAATACTCTTACTAATTAATGAGTTTTGAAATATGAAAAACCCCAAAAGTATTCTTTCAAGCCCCAGTGTTCATGGAGACACAAAGAAATGTTCAAGAAATGTTTTTTGGGCAATTACCATTTGCCAGACCTTGTGAATAAGAATGAATCCTATATAGTGCTAGCTTTAAGGAAATTTCTAGTCTAGAATTTTAATGCAGTGTACTATGTTATTATCTGAAAACATGAAGGAAGAACTGAGGGTGTGTGTGGTTGCATGGGGAAGTGGGTTTGTGCATGGTTTATGTCAGACTAGGCTTGATAACTGATTAAGTCTAATTAGCCAGGCAAAGAAGATGGTGGAAGGGGAGGGAATTTTCTGAGTAGAGAGAATAGCACATGCAAAAGTTTGCACATAAGAGCTTGATTCTATTCAAGGAACTATGGATGGTTAGGTTTAGTTCTAAGAGGAAATGGAATGGGAGATGGGAGTTTTTGGGGGAGGTGGATAGGGTATGATGCTAGAAATGCACATAGATCCAAATTACGTAAAACGGTATGTGCTGTGCTGAAGAGATTGTCATCATGCCTTGACTTTAGGGCAGATTTCTCTATTTCTGCAAAAAATGTTGAGATTTGGGGATTTGGGATTTTGATAGGTAGTGCGTTGAATCTGTAGATTGCTTTGTATAGTATTGACATCTTAACAATATTGTCTTGTAGTCCATGAACACGGGATATCTTTCTATTTATTAGTGTCTTCTGTATTTCTTTTTAAGGTTTTTATTTTTTAATTATTAATTTTTAGAGATGAGGTCTTGTCTCATTGCCCAGGCTTGAGTGCAGTGGCACAATCATGGTTCGCCGTAGCCTCAAATTCCAGGGTGCAGGCGATCCTTCCACTTCCACCTTCAGAGTAGCTAGGACGACAGGCATGCACCACCACATCTGGCTAATTAATTTTTTTATAGAGACAGGGATCTCACTTTGTTGCCTAGGCTAGCCTCAACTCCTGGGATCAAGCAGTCCTCTGACCACCTTGGCCTCCGAAAGTGCTAGGATTACAGGTATGAACCACCACACCTGGTCATTCTGTAATTTACTTCAGCACCATTTTCTGATTGTCAGGGTACAAGTTTTTTGTCTCCTTGGTGAAATGTATTCTTAAGTATTTTATTCTTTTGATGCTACTCTAAATAGAATTGTTTTCTTAATTTGCTTTTCAGATTGTTCATTGTTAGTGTATAGAAATATAACTGGTTTTTGTGAGTCGATTTTATATTCTGCAACTTTCTTGAAACTCTTGATTTCTATTTTTGTTTTTTATGTTTTGAAACAGAATTTCACTCTGTCACCCAGGCTGGAGTGCAGTGGCGTGATCTCAGCTCACTACAACCTCTGCCTCCCAGGTTGAAGCAGTTCTCCTGGCTCAGCCTCCCAAGTAGCTGAGACTACAGGCATGCACCACCACTCCTGGCTAATTTTTGTATTTTTAGTAGAGATGGGGTGTCACCATGTTGGCCAGGCTGGTCTTAAACTCCTGACCTCAAGCGAGCTGCCCATCTCAGCCTCCCAAAGTGCTGAGATTACAGGCAGGAGCCACTGTGCCTGGCTATTTATAGGCTATTAATTTAATAGAAATAAAATATTTGACAAATTTCTTCTTCTGTTCTTTGGCGTTACAGGATCTTCATGAAATCCCTATTTTACGATGAGGAAGCATCAAGAAAACAAATGATATACTCTTTAATAGAAACAATATGCCATATTTATCAAATTATAGAATATATAAAGCTTGCAAATATTTTGTAGTAGATAATTCTCTTAAAGTGTACCCCTCATGGTTATGCTCTATTCATATTCCCACAATAATGTCTATACTCTGAAGAACTTTAAGAGAGGAATACAGTAATTATTGGTGTATATGGTAAAGTCCATGTGTTTTATGAATGTTAGGTATTGGATATATGAGCTCATAAGAGAAGATAATCTTTGGTACATTATATTGATCATGGCAATTTCAAATACCTTATGGATTCTTAAAGGTACTAAATGAATAAGTACTATTTTTTAAGTTGCTATGTCATTTAAAAACATTTTGGTTTGGGCCATGCCTTTGTCAATATGTTCCATATAGTTCCATATAAAATTAGAGTCTGTGTGTGATAACATCAAAGACATGCCTGAAGGGAACTTAATTTTTTTAAGGAGGTGGGGAATCCATTTGTAGAAACCAGTATAAGAAGCTGTTTGAAAGACATCAAACATGGACTTGTCTGGACTTTGCAGGTTTTAAGGTATATATAGAAATCAAAATTGACTCATTACTTTTAAAGCTTCATGTCAGCAAAAAATAAAAGAGAACGGCTGGAAATGGTAATATTTGAGATACGTAGTTTTTACTTATGTTGGAAATGGCAATATTTGAGATACATAGTTTTTACTTAGCTGCAGAAATCTACCCATAGGACCTTGCATGCATCGGAATGCTCTGCTACATGTGTTTAGAAATTTTTTTGCCTCTTTTGCCAAAACATAATAAAATGATAGCAAAATATGACAGTATGTGCACTGATCACAACAATATGATAAACTGCATCCATGTCTTTTAAGACTAGGAAAAAATAGACAAAATGTTCTAATTTCTGCTGGAGACTAGCAATATGCAAACCAGACCATTTTTGTTGAAAAGTTCTGGAGACATTTATGACTGCGTTTTTATATCCTTTAAGATAATTGTATCCTTTCATGATTGTATCATTTCATGATGTGTTCCTCTTGTGACAGATGCTGCTAGTATCAGGGTTAAACACAGATTGTTACTGATAATATATACAGTCTTTGTGCTTTAAATTCAGAATTCACAGAATTTAATGGGAACTTCAGAATTCTTTAAATTTTCAAAAGTCTTAAAGTATATTTATTTGGGTACAAAATTTTATTGCCTTTAAAAATCTTTTTCAGTATCAAGTTTATTATTAAAAGCACAAGTAATAAAATAGAATTTAAAAGATTTATTTTCAGAATATCACTATTTTAATAAACAATCTTTTGCCTATGCCAGCTTCTGCTATTAACATCTAGCTAATATATTTTCTGTGTCTAGTAAATATAGTAATCAGTTTCAGAGAAAACTAGGCAGGTTTTGTGAGGCAAACTTGGAACACCTTGAAGGAATAGGACAGTTTGGGGGCTCTAATAGGACAGGATAAATATTCCTTGATGCATTTTTTAATTGCTCCATTTATTTTGTATACATAGAATCAAAAATTCTAAAAAGAAAACATTACCTTAAGATTATACAAATTAACAGTGAAAGGAATTGTCCCACTCATTACTAAGAATGCTGTCAGGCTGGGCGCAGTGGCGCACACTTGTAATCCCAATACTTTGGGAGGCCAAGGCAGGAGGATTACTTGAGTCCAGGAGTCTGAGACCAGCCTGGGCAACAAAGCGAGACCCTGTCTCTGCAAAAAAAAATTTTTAATTAGTTAGACATGGTGGTGCGTGCCCGTGGTCCCACCTATTTCAGAGGTTGAGGCAGGAGGATCGCTTGGGCCTGGGAAGTCAAGGCTACAGTGAGCCTGTTTGCACTCACTGCACTCCAGCCTGAGTCACAGAGATCCTGTCTCAAAAATGATAATATTATTATTATTATCAGTAACTCTCACACCTTTTATTTACATTCACATCTGTAAATAATACAATCCACAAAAATTAATTTACCCATTTTGAGATCATTAAATCTTAAGCAAAGTGAGCACACCTTAAATGGCTTTGGAATTTAAATAATTTGTTAGGCAATTATAGAAATGCTAGCAGTGGTAGTTTTGGTTGAAGTTTAATTACTTCATTTGTATATAAAGCCCCCACTGTTTGTCAAGAAAGTGATGTTAAGTGTATCATTTGTAATTCAGAACCATAAACAACTTGTTTAAAATGACAGTACATACATTATATATATATGGTTTGTTCTGGGTAGAGAACTAAAATAAGTAAGAATTAACATAGCAGTGATTTTTGTTAATGCAAAGGCATTGAATTCTTGCCTCATTTCTGAACTCTTACATTTGTTTTCTGTATTATACAGGCGCTTGATTGTTTCATTTCCTCCAAAATTTATGTATGAGTGAGTGTAGGGTTAATTGTAGCACAGTGCTTAGTCTTGTGAACACTATTTCCTCAATAGGTATCTTACGTTGCCAGTGTTACAATCCCAGATACTTTGTTCAACAGATTACCTGTTCATACAGGAGCTGCATTATTGTATAGCCTCATTCCTTCCGATGGGTGTGGAGCAGGATTAAAGCACACTTTATAGGGGTTCTAATTGTAGATTCCTAATTGACTTGGTGAATAGCAAATGCTAAAATTTAAACACACACACACACACACATATATATAAACCTGTTTCAGGGTGATCTACGTGACAGAACAAATACCTCACAGGTGTTGAATGCTTACAAGATAAAAGAGTAGTTCTTCCCCTGTTTCCCAAGGATTTTCTTTTGAAGTTTATATGGATTTTCTATCTCATTATTTCTTTTCTTAAAATGGTTTATGGCAAGAATCCATTTCATCTTTGGCTGCACTTTTCACTTCTAAAGGCAGAACTGATTGTTAGAAGTCAGCCACAATTAAAAACAAACAAAAAAAAAACCTGTCAAGTAAAATTTCACACATTTTTGAGAAGGGAAAAAATGTGTTGGATGCACCACAGGTTACAACTCTCTTATTGAAGGATGTTTGGGTTGTTTCTAATGTTTGGCTAAGACTGCTTGAACATTCAAGTACAGGTTTATCCATAACACTTTTTTCACCATCTTATTTATAACATTTTTTGTTCAAATTATAGAGCATAGAATCGAAGGTAAAATGTGTCATATCAGTTGGACATTTTCTAAAGGTGAAATTTGAGATATAAGGAGAAAATGTAACATCCAAAAAATTCTCCAGGGCCTTTATTTTTCCACGATATCTAGATTTCCTGGCATTAAATCATTACCATGGAGGGCAATAAGAAGAGATGTCTTCTTCATTAGTGTCTATGTGACCATGGTTGGGAAATTTATAGGTTTGTTTTTAAAATTGGTATTTGTCTAAATTATGTTGTCCAAAAGATTGTACCAAGTTAAGCAGATAAAGAAAAAATATGTTCTTAGAAATGATAAATGTGTTTGTTTCTACATACATATATGAAAAACTTTTCTGATTTATAACTTGATAGAATCTGTGAACTGCCAAAGGCACATAGTAAATATTCTTGGATTCTTCAGGAATCCGTCAACTAATAACTATTTATTGGTAACTAACTGCCACCAAATAAAAATTCTTGAGTAGATCTATAGTTGGGTAAATTGTAGAATATTAAAAACACTGATTGAGAAATTAAAGAGTAAATATTGAGGGCTTTTTTCCCCCTTTATGTTAATCACATTGCAGGAAGTAGGGAGCATAGAGAAAATAGAGGGCAAAGCAATATTCAACGAGAAAAAAATTTTCTAGTTTTTACTGTTTTAACAATCTTTGATTAAATCACTTTTTTTTTTTTTTTTTTTTGATACGGAGTTTCGCTCTTGTTGCCCAGGTTGGAGTGCAATGGCGGGATCTCAGCTCACCACAACCTCTGCCTCCCGGGTTCAAGTGTTTCTCCTGCCTCAGCCTCCCAAGTAGCTAGGATTACGGGCATGTGCCACCATGCCCAGCTAATTTTGTATTTTTAGTAGAGACGGGGTTTCTCCATGTTAATTGGGCTGATCTCGAACTCTTGACCTCAGGTGATCCACCTGCCTTGGCCTCCCAAAGTGCTGGAATTACAGGCGTGAGCCACCGCGCCTAGCCAATTAAATGACATTTCTAAATCAATGTTGGGTATTATAATTTTTCAATTTTGCTAAGTAATTGTTTTTGTTTGACTTATATATAGTTGCTAATGATGTATGTATTTTCGTATTTGTTCAGTGACTTTTTTCTTTTGTTAATTACCGTTCATGAAAATTAGAAATGTCACCCTGTTTTATCCATATCCTTCCTTGCAGTTTCAATGCCTGTCAGTCTGCTTTCTTCTCAATAACTACCTGAGTCCATAGGCAGTGGTCTTCTCTTATGTTTTGTGTCAGACTCAATTAAAATTAAAAATTCATGTAATAGATATCTTGAGATATAAAACATTCATGCCTTTTGTTAGGTACTTTTCTATAAGGAATTTTGCTCCTAGTCCAGGACTTCCTACCACAATCTAGTTTAATCCCAGAAGATTTGTGCCTACATAAACACCATTGCTGTTAGTAAATACACAGGCTATGTCAGAACATAGACCTTCATTTATAGTGAACTTCTAATTATATGCTTGCCCTGCTACTAGAAAAGAAATAATTTACTTTAGATGGGGAAAATGTTATTCCATTTGACTGTCACATGATAGACTAAAAGCAATATGTTGCAGATATGCTTTTGTGACTGCAGGATACAAGTAAGGGGAATATACTGTAAACTAATGAGACCTGGTTTATTATTTAGAGGCCAGACTGTTGTGACTTAATAGTGTAGCATTTGACTCATAAAGGAACTTTTGTAGAAGTAACACTTTTTCTTTTTACTTTTCAGGTTTACAAGTAAAAGTAACCAAGCTAAAACAGGAACGAATCTTGTAAGTATCAGTATGTAATACTCAGGTGTTATTTATAGAGCAGTTGATACTAATGTCCAATTTGACCTTAATGTCTTATTTATAAAAAAAAAAAAATTGGCCGGGCGCGGTGGCTCAAGCCTGTAATCCCAGCACTTTGGGAGGCCGAGGCGGGCGGATCACGAGGTCAGGAGATCGAGACCATCCTGGCTAACATGGTGAAACCCCGTCTCTACTAAAAATACAAAAAACTAGCCGGGCGTGGTGGCGGGCGCCTGTAGTCCCAGCTACTCGGAGGCTGAGGCAGGAGAATGGCCTGAACCTGGGAGGCGGAGCTTGCAGTGAGCCGAGATCGCGCCACTGCACTCCAGCCTGGGTGACACAGCGCGAGACTCCGTCTCAAAAAAAAAAAAAAAAATTAGCCCTACTTAATATGGGCCTTGGATAATCAGCAGCAATTTTTTTTTTCAAATTCTAAATTAAAAAGAATAATTTGATAATTTTAAGTATAGCCTTAGTTAATTATGTATGTTTACATTATAATACAACTTACATATGTAATCTTTTCCCATAAAATATTAAAATGACAATTGATCTGTAGTCTCATTTTGATTTGTCAGCGGAGTTCTTTTTTCAGCCATAATTAACACCTGGAATTCAACATGCTACAAGATGGGGAGCAGAATAATTCTGGAATTTCGAAACTCATATGAATGAAAACTAAATGGGCATTTTAAGACTCCTTTTAGGTAGTTTGAAATTACTCGAAGATTCCGTGAATTGTTTTGCTTATAAAGTTCTAAATGAGATCTGATTTTTTAAGTGCAGGAACAGATTTTACTCATGATTCTCTAGAACTTCCACATTCAGGAATATGAAACAGATGGCAGAGTAGAATATCAGCACCCATAACAAAAGTCAGTATCACGTAACTAATAATAATACGTTTGGTTTACAGTCTGTGTCTATGGGCTTCAGTTACTTCACTTTCTGAAAGCTTCCAAGGCTGTAACATGCCATCTGTGGCCAGGCACGGCGGCTCACACCTGTAATCCCAACACTTTGGGAAGCCAAAGCAGGCAACTTGATTGAGCCCAGGTGTTTGAGACTAGCCTAGACAATATGGTGAAACCCCATTTCTATTAATGCAAAAAATTAGGCACGTGTGGTGGCACGCACCTGTGGTCCCAACTACTCCAGAGGCTGAGGTGGGAGGATTGCTTGAGCCCAGGAGGCATAGGTTGCAGCGACCCGACATTGTGCTACTGCATTCCAGCCTGGGTGACAGAGTGAGACCCTGTCCCAAAAAAACAAATTAAAAAAGCTTTTTTTTTCCATTATAATCTGCAAATGAAAATTGGTAAATTTTCTGTTACACCAAAAAGTCACGTTTGGAAGTGAACTTAGTTGATTCAGGAATATAAAATCATGCATTTTTTTAAAGTTTTGTTTAAAGTGAAAATTTCTGGTTCTTCATAGCATTTTAAAGTGCGTTGTTGTAACTGTACATGTTCCTACCCTAAAGATGTTACTGAAAACCTCCTTAACCATAGAATACCCCTTTTTTGTGTTTCTGTGGCAGAGCTGTGTTTAGTACCCCTAATTGAGCTGTTTTTTAACTTAAACAGAAAACCAAATAATCCTTTTTTGAGTAATGAATGTAAGATGTACATTTTATTAGGTAGGATATTTTTCTACTGTGAAAAATAAAAACAATCAGAAGTGACTTTTACAGTAAGGAAAATTTCTTCTTTTATATGGAAAGCCCAAAGAAGGGACATTCTAGGACTGGTTAGTAGGTGACTCAAAGACTCAGGTTATTTCTTTCTTCTCTCCCATCCTTAGTATTTTGACTTGCTGTCTTATTCTTGAACTCACTGCAAAACGTTGGCTGTCACCATTCTAGTCATCTTCTGCAGAACATCCCTGGGTCCTCTTTCACTAATTACAAAAGTTTGCCAGAAACAGACCCCAGCAGACTAACCGAGAAAAGACGAGAGAAGACCCACATAAAATCAAGAATGAAAAGGCCAGGCGCAGTGGCTCACGCCTGCAATCCCAGCACTTTGGGAGGCCAAGGCAGGCGGATCACGAGGTCAGGAGATCAAGACCATCCTGGCTAACATGGTGAAACCCCGTCTCTACTAAAAATACAAAAAAAATTAGCCGGGCGTGGTGGCGAGCGCCTGTAATCCCATCTTCTCGGGAGGCTGAGGCAGGAGAATGGCATGAACCCGGGAGGCAGAGCTTGCAGTGAGCCAAGATTGCACCACTGCACTCCAGCCTGGGCAACACAGCAAGACTCTGTCTCAAAAAAAAAGAATGAAAAAGATGATATTACAACTGGTACCACAGAAACACAAAAGATCATTAAGGACCATTATGAATAACTGTATGCTAATAAACTGGAAAACTAGAGGAAATCAATGCATTTCTGGATACATATGACTTACCAAGATTGAATCAGGAAGAAATAGAAAACCCGAACAAACCAGTAATGAATAGCAAAATTAATCAGTAATCACCAAGTCCAGGACCAGATAAATTCACTGCTGAATTCTATCAAACTTACAAAGAACTAATACCAATTTTCCTTAAACTGTTCTAAAAAAGTGAAAAGGAAGGAATTCTTCCTATCTCAGTCTGCAAGACCGGCATCACCCTGATACCAAAAGCAGACAAGGATGCAACTAAAAAACTACAGTCCAGTCTCCCTGATGAACATAGATGCAAAAACGTTCAACAAAATACTAGGAAACCAAATCCAACAGCACGTTAAGAAGATAATACATCATTATTAAGTGGGAATTATCTCAGTGATGCAAGAATGGCTTAACATATGCAAATCAATAAGCATGATACGTCACCTCAATAGTATGAGGGACAAAAATCTTATGGTCGTCTCAATAGATGCAGAAAAAGCATTTGATAAAATTAAACATCCCTTCGTGGTTTAAAAAAACTGTCAAGAAACTAGGGCATATAATGAACAAACCTCAAAATAGTAAAGGTCAAATGTGCCCAAACCCATAGCTAACATTATACCAAATGGGGAAAAGTTGAAAGCCTTTTTTCTAAGAACTGGAACAAGTCATAGATGCCCACTTTCACCACCATTATTCAGCATGGTACTGGAAGTCTTAGAGCAGTCAGGCAAGAGAAAGAAAGAAAAGGCATCCTAATTGAAAACAAGGAAGTCAAATTGTACCTCTTTGTAGACAAGAAGATCTTATATTAGGGGGGAAAAAAAAGTTTTTGAGACAGAATCTCACTTCTTGCCCAGGCTGGAATGCAATGGTATAATCATGGCTCACTGCAGCCTCAAACTCCTGGGCTTAGGCAATGCTCCTGCCTCAGCCTCCCTAGTAGCTGGGACCTACAGCTGTGTGCCACCACGCCTGACTAGTTTTTAAACTATTCTTTTGTAGAGATGGGGTCTCTATATTGACTAGGCTGGTTTTGAACTCCTGGGCTCAAGTGATCCTCCACCCTTGACCTCCTAAACTGGTGGGATTACAGGCATGCGCCACAGCACCCAGCCAAAAAAACCTCTTAAAACTAATAAACACATTCAGTAAAGTTGCAGGATACAAAGTCAACGTACAAAAGTCACTGGTGTTTTTATACATAAATAATGAAATAGCTGGAAAACAATCAAGGCAATCCATTTATAATAGTTAGAAGAAACAAAATACTTAGGAATCAATTTAAGGAGGTAAAAGGTCTCTACAAGGAAAACTACAAAACATAGATGAAAGAAATTGAAGAGGACCCAAACAAATGGACTTCCCATGCTCATGGATTGCAAGAATTAATGTTAAAATGAACATACTTCCCAAAGCAATCTATAGATGCAGTACATTCCCTGTCAAAACACCAATGTCATTTTTCACAAAAATAGTAAAATTCCTAAAATTTGTATGGAACCAAAAAAAGAACTCGAACAGTCAAAGCAATCCTGAGGAGAAAAAAAAAAAAAAAACTGGAAACTAGTAACATCACATTGCCTGACTTCAAAATATATTACAAGGCTATAGTAACCAGACCAGCATTATATTGATATAAAGATATATAGATGAATGGAACGGAGTAGAGAACCCAGAAATAAATCCACATTATATGTCACGGCCAACTAATCTTAGACAAAGCTGCCAAGAGCATACGCGGGGAAAAGACACCCCCTCAGCAAATGCTGCTGGGAAAACTAGATAACCACACGCACAAGAAAAACTGAACTGCTACTCACAATACACAAAAATCAACTTGATAGATTAAAGACTTAAATGTGAGAACCCAAAACTGTAAAACTACTAGAAGAAAAAATAGGGAAAACTTTTCAGAACATTGGTTTAAGCCAAGGTTCTATGGCTAAGACTTCAAAAACACAGGCAGCAAAAGCAAAAATAGACCAATTGTACTGTATAAAAGTAAAAAACTTCTGCACAGCAAAAGAGACAATTGTGTCAGGTGACAACCCTTTGAATGGAAGCAAATATTCACAAACTACTCATCTGACTGGGGACTCATATGCAGACTATACAAATAACGGGGTGACAACAATAACAACAAATAATCCCATTAAAAACTGGGCAAAGGAGAGACACGTATCTCAGAAAATAACATATTAATGGCCAGTAGGTGTATGAAAAATGCCCAACATCATTAGTAATCAGAGAAATGCAAATCCAAACCACAATGAGATACCATCTTGCCCCAGTCAGAATGGCTGTTACCAAAAAGACATACAATAACAAATGCTAGCAAGGATATGGAATAAAGGGAACCTTCGTACATTGTTGGTGGGAATGTAAATTAGTAAAGCTACTATGGAAAACAATATGGAAATTTTTCAGTAAAACTAAAAAGAGAACTACATATGATCCACCAATTCTACTACTGGGCATTTACTCAAAGGAAAAGAAATATGTCAAATGGATACGTGCACTTATGTGTTTATTGCAGTGCTATTCACAATAGCAAAGATACGGAATCAACTTAAGTGTCCATCAACAGGTGAACTGGATAAAGCAAATGTGTTATACACAGTGGAATACTACTCAACCATAAAAATGAATGAAACCCTGTCATTTGCAGCATTTTGGATGAAACTGGAGGTCGTCATGTTAAATAAGTCATGCACAGAAAGACATATTGTAACTCATATGTGGGAGGTAAGAAAGTAGATCATATGGAAGTAGAGAATGGAATAATAGATACCAGAAACTGGGAATGGTGTGTGGGTGGGAGGGAGGTAGAGTCAGTTAATGGGTGCAAACTTACACGGAGATAGAAGAAATAATGTTTGGTAGAAGAATAGCGTGACTATAGTTAACAACAGTGTATTGTATTTTGAAAATAGGAAACCTGAAATACGTGTAACACATAGAAATGATAAATACTTGGGTGATGACTACCCCAAATACTCTGACTTAATCATTAACACATTCTATGTATGTAGCAAAAACTTCACATGTACCACATAAATATGTACAAATATAATGTATGAATTTTTTTTAAAGAATGGAAATATAACGTTATTCAGTAGCTGATAATAATGCCTTACTTTATTTGATCCTCTTGGCAACCTTTTAAAATATATTGTAATTACTCTGTACCTGTACACCTCAGGTAGCCTAAGATTATACATTTTGGAAGCATAGGTACGTAGCTAAATTCCCTGTGTAATCAGATAATTAAAGGGATCCTTTATTTACCACCCCTAGAATAAATTAGGTCTTTATATTGTGGTACCAGGAATTTGGGTTTATCTATGTTATTATAATCCCCTGTTCCCCAGTATACAATATACAGTCTTACCTCCATATTGTTAGAATAGCTGGATTTGGAAGCTATCTCAGCCCTTAAGGATTCCTGAAAGAAGCAGTTAGAGAATGAATACTACTAATATTTGTTCTTCAGTTGTTTCAGACGTATGTTTTGATGAAAAACTCTGCACGCAGCTAATGCTTTTACACAAATTCATTCACAAAATGAAACATGGTACTATTGACTGTTGGATGTTGTGAGGTTATTTGAAAAGTTACCCTTGAGCTTGATCAGCCTGATTTTTTTTCCCCCTTGAGATGGAGTTTCGCTCTTGTTGCCGAGGCTGAAGTGCAATGGTGCAATCTCAGCTCACTGCAGCCTTTGCCTCTGGGGTTCAAATGATTCTCCTGCCTCAGCCTCCCGAGTAGCTGGTATTACAGGCGCCTGCCACCACGCCTGGCTTATTTTTGTATTTTTAGTAGAGACTGGGTTTCACCACGCAAGGTTGGTCTCAAACTCCTGACCTCAGGTGATCCACCTGCCTCGGCCTCCCAAAGTACTTGGATTACAAGCATAAGCCACCACGCCCGGCCCAGCCTGATTATTTTAGACTGGTTGTGTACATGGACTACATCTGTTTTCTCTATTGTATATCCATTATTTACTAACTGATTAACTCTCTTATTAGCTAACAAATCTGATCATCCTAATTACCAGCCATTACTTAAAAACAATAACTACTTTCTGCTGAGGAAGTAATAAAGATGACATCTGCCATATTCAGCCAGCTTTATAACACTTACTAAGAAAATTCTCTTTAGCCACTGAGAAATTTAGAAATTCTTAGAATGTAGACTACTCACCTTCAGATAAACCCTTGTTTTCTTTAAAAAATTATTTAATTAAGAAATTTAAAGAATTGTAAAGACAGAAAAACATTTTCCAGTTGTGCAGCACTGTTTTCATACTTTCTATTCCTTATCACAAAGTTTCTTTATAGAGAGTATAACTCGAACATAATGTTTTGTCCATTTTATTCATGGTAGTTCCTATCTCTCCCTATAGATCCCCCCGCCTCAGCCCCCATATGTGACATTTGATTTCAAAGTAATGAAAAAATTGTTGTATGTGCTGCATAGGTATGTAAAAGAGACAGGAAGGTTTGTTATCTATCTTATTACAGTTACATTCTCAAATACAAGATTTACCCAGCTTCCTATGCCAGTTATATTTAAAATATTCAGTTACCTTAGAAAAACAGAAGGCCACCAGTTAGGAAAATGATACTGAGTTTTTAGTAAAATGCTGCTAATGACATTGAGCTTGCCTTAGAAATGAAGTTAGTGATTGGTGTAGTAATAACTCTTCCTTTGGATGAGGTCCAGGGTAGACCTGCCTTTAATATATTAGACACTTTTCGAAATTGCATGACTCTTTTTGCACTGTCTGGAATTCATCAATTTGCTTTCGTAAAGACCTTGTTAAATTATTTCTGCAATTAGTAAAAGCTCTTTATGTTACCACTTTCTTGACCTGAATATTTTAAGTAATTGAAGTGAGTTTTAACTTTAACTTAGGTTATTCATCTACATAATAGTTTAGCTTTAAGACAAATACTGTCATGCTCAGAGTCATTCTAAATAGAACAGTAATGGAATATATGAATATGGGAAAATCAGATAACTCACTACTATTACAGAGTTCTGTTCATCATTTAAGAAAAAACCCTTTGCTATTTTCACTCCTTAAGAGTGAAAATGTATATGTGTGCCTGTGCATGTAAATCTTCAATTTAATATTTACTGTATCGTATGGTACAGATTATTTAAGTTAACTATTAAATTTGAATACATGTTGGCAGTCTGTTTTAGACCATGACTTTAATCACACCCCCAGGCTTAGACAAGTTATCTGGTTATATTTGCCGAATAGGGTCAGTAAAAACCTGGTGTTCCTTCTGAATTAAATACATTTTCTAGAAGTATTAGGAAATATTTACTTATTTTTTAATTTTTGTTAAATGAGAAATGGCCATGTTAACAAGCTTCAATGATATATCGTTGTCTGTTATCTTCAAGTTCTCAGATGCTACCATAACCATATTTGTTGTATAGCAAGATGGTATTGCTCTTACATGTTTTTCAATTAATATAAACTGTTCAACAAATTTTTAAGAAATACCCTCTATATTTGATACCTGACATTTTGACTTAATTGTTTTACCCATCTATTTTGGTGCCAGTGACACTATATTCTAGCCACTTGGCACAATTGTTTTGACATCTACTTTTTATGACAGACTGACTTGCCACTCTGATTTGATATTTTAGGCTCTTCAAGGGACTGGGGAAAGGCATTTGAATCACAGTATTATCTCATATTTTCAGCTTCAAGACTATACAGAAAATCCCAATCAAATTTCTAATGGGTTTTCTTACAATTAAAATATGTGCATGCTTTATATAATAATGTGATTTTTAAAAATAATGATAGACGGGTAAAATATGACGACTTTGGAAGGTAATCAGGTTTAAGTAGAAGAAAATTTTAGTTGTCTTTGTTAGTTTTTTTCTCACTATAAAGTCATAATGGTAAACACTTAACATAGAGCCTACTGTGCACCACACTGTTCCATATCAGTACATACATTAATACTTATTCTTCAGACCTTTTGCAGTAGATATTAATGTATCCATACTTTGTGAGGCCCAGAGAGTTTAGGTTAATTGTATCAGGTCACACAGCTGGCAAATGAGCTGGACTCAAACCCATGTTGCATCTGGGCGTAGGGTTCATGTTCTTCCACTTCACTGTAAGCTCTGACTTAAAAGCAAGACCAGGTAAAAATTTTAAACAACACAGAAATTAGTAAAATAGGAAGTAGGAGTTCCCCATAATTGAAAGAGGTGATGTGAAACTGTGATTTACAAGATTTTCCAACTTGACCTTTTCAGTTGTTTTGTTTTGGTACAAGAAGTTCGTTATATAAACGCAGTGGAGCTCTTAGAATTATCCTGTTAAGAGTATTTTTATCTGAAAAACTTATTTATTTTTTGACCTTTAGAGATGCACAAAGACTAGAAGAATTCTTCACCAAAAATCAACAGCTGAGGGAACAGCAGAAAGTCCTTCATGAAACCATTAAAGTTTTAGAAGATCGGTGAGTCTGGCACTTAGGTCTTGAGTAATACGTGATTTCCTCCATAATAAGGAGTACATTGACTCTCATTTGTAATTAGTTTTGTGATTGAAAGTGATCTTTCCCACAGCCTTCTCTCACCTTTGAATGAATGCTTTCTGAAAATAAGGATCTAGTCTTAAAGATTTTCATTAATTGTGAGATCACATCAGTTTACCCTTTAAACGATATCTTTATCTGGTGTTTGCTGTAGCGGAAGCTCAAGGGTAGCAATGTTCTAATTCATTTAATGCTTTAATTCCAGTTTTACTTCTAGGTGGGTGGAAACTGTTTCACAATTCTGTTTCTGTCGTCTTTTCTTACTCTTGCTGTTCTCTTTTCTTCCTTGCAAATTTCCTCACTTTGAGGGAGTCTAGGGATTCTTCTTTCTGAGTATTACTGAGATAATATCATTTACTTCCATACACTGACTTCTTTCTTTCCCACTCCTATGAGGTTAACACTGAGGATTACAAAAGGCTTCCAGCATTTGCTGTATTCCCTTTTCTGAATTGTAAGTGCTATTTAGGACCCATAAACTACCTACCTACTATAGTAAACAATATTCCAGCCAAACATGGTGACTCACACCTGTAATCTCAACACTTTGGGAGGCTAAGGCGGGAGGATCGCTTGAGGCCAGACGTTCAAGACCAGCCTGGACAAACAAAGCAAGACCCTGTCTCTACAAAAAATTTTAAAAGCTGGGCGTAGTGGCCTGAACCTGTAGTTTCAGCTACTCTGGAGGATCACTTGAGTCCAAGGTTTTTGAGGCTGCAGTGAGCTATGATTGCACTGCTGCCCTGCAGCCTGGTGACAGCAAGACCATGTCTCAAAAAAAAAAAAAAAAACCCCACAATATTCCATACTTTCTTTATCGTTTCTGTTTTTCCAGGGCAGGCATAGTGGCTCATGCCTATAACCTCAGTTCTTTGGGAGGCCAAGGCAAGAGGATGATTGCTTGAGTTCAGGAGTTCAAAACCAGTGTGGCGGTATAGCAAAAACTCATCTCTACAAAACATTAAAAATTAGCCAGGCATGTGACTGCAGTCCTAGCTACTCAGGACACTGAGACGGGAGCATTGCTTGAGTCCAGGAGTTTGAGCAAGCTATGATTGTGCATCCACTGCAGCCTGTGTAGCAGAACGAGACCCTGTCTCTTAAAAACATTTTTTTCTTGATATTTTTGCTTATGTTACAGAAGGGCTGGGTGATTTGAGTTTGTCTCTACCCTTTTAGTGGTGAAATAATTTAATATTCTTCATATATGCAAACTGAAATTGAGTAGAGTACTTTCTGCAACTACGAACTCAATGGATGCACATTTGTTGGAATAGGCAGTGTATTGTGGAATAAAGACCTATGTGCTTTAGAATTACGTATGTTTTTGAATTCGAGCTTCACCCTGTGTTCTTAATTCAGATTCCACAACAAATATTTGAGTCCTTGCTGTCTTAGGTATTGCTCTAGGGGGCTGGGGCTGATATTTTTCCTAGTATGTCATGGATTAAACAAGATAGTGCAAGTAACAATACATAACAAGTTAAATAAGACTTATATATCTTAGTTGGTGAATATAATTTAGTACTCCTGTCTGTGCATATATTTAATTTTCAAAGGTTGGGAGTAAGCCATATGACAAACAGATGAGACAATTTCAGATTATAAATGCTATGAAGAAAATAAAATTGAATTATGTAATTGAGTAACCACAGGACCTGTGTAGAAAAAGAACCACACTCAGCTTTTCCCACTACTCATACAACATGCTTCAGACACCAGGTGTGAGGAGTTTCCCCTACCAACAAGCAAACAATTAATTCTACAGCAGACACTAGCTGGGTGTCCTCTTAATTCAGTTCCTACACTGGATATGGCATCAGGTCCCACAGGTTGAGGGCTTTGTCCCCATGACTGTGCCCTCCCCTCAATTCTGATGTCAATTGCAAGCCCCAGGTTGTTTACCCATGCTTTGGACAGACTCTAAATTGGGGTTCCTACAACCCCCTCCTCGGGTTATAATTACTAGAGTGGCTCACCAAACTCAGGAAAACTTTTTTTTTTTTTTTTTTTTTTTTTTTTTTGAGACGGAGTTTTGCTCTCTAGCCCGGGCTGGAGTGCAGTGGCCGGATCTCAGCTCACTGCAAGCTCCGCCTCCCGGGTTCCTGCCATTCTCCTGCCTCAGCCTCCGGAGTAGCTGGGACTACAGGCGCCCACCACCTCGCCCGGCTAGTTTTTTTTTTTTTTTTGTATTTTTAGTAGAGACGGGGTTTCACCGTGTTAGCCAGGATGGTCTCGATCTCCTGACCTCGTGATCCGCCCGTCTCGGCCTCCCAAAGTGCTGGGATTACAGGCTTGAGCCACCGCGCCCAGCCATATTTTATCAGTTTATTACAAAAAATTTGTTAAAGGATACAAGTCAACAACCAAATGAAGAGATACATGGGGTGAAGTCTGGAAGGATCCTAAACACAGGAGCTTCTGTCCCCGTGGAGTTGGGGTGCTATCTTAACTGAGACTTGATTGGCAAAAAGGAACTGTCCACTTGAAGAACTAGAGACAAAAGGAAATAGAACAGACAAATGTGAAAATCTAAAAATCTAAAAGTTTGAAGTATTTGAGGAACAGAAAGTCTACTGTGGTTCCAGCTTAATGAGTAAAGGGGATGAGTGATAGGAGTAAGATGGGAAATCTAGTGGGGCAACAACTAGATTTCGTAGGGACATAGGCAAAAGTTTGGATTTTAATTGTGATAGAAACCATTGAAGGGTTTAAGCAGGGGAATAACAAAGGGATATAAGTAGGTAGCAACAGCCTCTCTATCCAAATGGAAGTGTCAAGTAGATAGATGTATATGTGAGTCTAGAATTCATTCGGTGGATTTCTTAAGGACATGTTTGAATAGTAGGGGAAGAACGAAGAGGTCTTAGGGCTGAATCCTTTGGCATTCCTGATTAAGGTTTAATGAAGAATAAGGACCCAGCCAGCCAAAGATTGAGAAAGAGAAACTATTAAAATAGAAGAAAAGCCAGGAACATAGGGCTTGACCACTAACAATACCTTCTTTGCAGGGCTATTTTGAAATTTAAATGAGATAATGGAAGTAGCAGTACATAATAGATATTTAATAAGACTTAATCTATCTTCTAATTGGAAGATGATTCCAACTTTTTGCACTCTAGTCTGTGTTATATAACACAGCCATGTCTGGGCTATCTAGCTGAGAAGCCAGGGAACTAGAAAGCCATCTCTCCCACTCACTCTTTCCAGGTCAGCACTGGAAAGGAAATCATCAGTTACTTGTCTGTCGTGTGTTAAGACGCTTCCTTCTATTTTCTCTGGATATGTAGTGGAGGATTTCAGGGAACATGCCTCTCTCAACCTTTAACTCCAGCCATTGAAGAGCTTCCTTCTCTTATTTCACCACGTTTTTTCCATTACACTACTTTCTACAAGCAGTGAGGTTGCAGTGTAATGGCATTAACGCCGAGAGATTAGGAATGCTTTTTGTTCCGTGTAAAGAAAATGTTAAGATTGGCAGTAATAACCAAATACGTTAGCCTGAGTTCTCTGAGAAGCTAACGTCAGCAAGACCTTGGACACTGAAGAGATTTATTGGGAAAAATATCTGTAAGAAGTGAGGCATCTGGGAGAGCTGTCAGACCTTCGTGCCTCTAACTCTGAAGAGAGGGAAGAGGGTACTGTACTTTTAAGAGAGCTTTGACAAGGCTAACAGGGAGTCCTGGAGCCATAGTTACCCTGCTTTCCTCATTTATAGCAGGATCTGACTATGAGATCCCTGGTGTATTCACCTATGTGGACAGGTAAAGGATTTCACAGCACAGAAGGTGGAGCCAGGGATTTTGTTCTTCACAGTAGTAGACAATAAGATGACCGGGCCAATTCAAGGACTTGATTATATTGACTTCCAGTACCCTTCCTGTTTAGTTGTTCCTTAGCAAGTTGTTTAGGGCCCAAAATTACTACACTCAAATTTACCGGATAACATTTTCATTATGTTTTGCTTGAAACATTGGCTTAATACAATTTGGCTCTCCATTTCATCCCCAAGATAGTATTCTTCATCCTGCCCCTTGAAGACGTTGCTTTCCAGTGTCTTCAAAACACTCTTTAACCTTTGCAGTCTTGTACTTCCTTTTTAAGTAGGTTTTCTTCTCCAGGCCGTTTCAGAGAAGAAATCAGTGGATGAGTGCCTCATCTCCTTCCCATTAAATTACTTTCTTTTATGCAGTCTATATATATGTGTGTGTGTGTGTGTATATATATGTATATATATATGTATGTATATTTTTCCCCCTGTATTAGTCCGTTTTCATGCTGATATAAAGGATTGCCTGAGATTGGGTAATTTATAAAGAAATGAGGTTTACTTGACTCACAGTGCTGCAGAACTGGGGAGGCCTCAGGAAACTTACAATCATGACAGAAAGGGAAGCAAACACATCCTTCTTCACATGATGGCAGGAAGAAGTGCCAAGCAAAAGGGGGATAAGCCCCTTATAAAACCATCAGATCTCATGAGAACTCACTATCCACAAGAACAGGAGCATGCAAATAACCACCCCCATGATTCAGTTACCTCCCACAGGTCAGGCTTATGGGACCTACAATTCAAGATGAGCTTTGGTTAGGGACACAGCCAAATCATGTCATTCCACTCCTTGCCCCTTCCACATCTCATGTTCTCGCATTTCAAAACACAATCATGCCTTCCCCACAGTCCCCTAAAATCTTAACTCATTACAGCATTAACCCAAAAGTCCAAGTCCAAAGTCTCAACTGAGACAAGGCAAGTTCCTTCCACCTGTGAGCCTGTAAAATCGAAAGCAAGTTAGTTACCTGCTAGATACAGTGGGGATACAGGTATTGGGTAAATACACCCATTCCAAAGGAGAGAAATTAGCCTAAACGAAGGGGATGCAGGCCCCATGCAAGTCCAAAATTCAACAGGAGAGTCAAATTTTAAAACTCCAAAATGATCCCCTTTGACTCCGTGTCTCACATCCAGGTCACACTGATACAAGAGGTGGGCCCCCACCGTCTTGGGCAGCTCTGCCTCTGTGATTTTGCAGGGTACAGCCCCCTTCCCAGCTTTCTTCATGGGCTGGCATTGAGTGTCTGTGGCTTTTCCAGGTGCACAGTGCAAGCTTTTGGTGGATCTACCTTTCTGAGGTCTGGAGGATGATGGCCGTCTTATCACAGCTCCACTAGACAGTGTCCCAGTGGGGACTATGTGGAGGCTCCAACCCAACATTTCCCTTCCTGCACAGTTCCACATGGTTGAGGAGGCCTCAGGAAACTTAAAATTATGGCGAAAGGGGGAGTAAACATGTCCTTTTTCACATGACGGCAGGTAGAAGTGCCAAGCAAAAGGGGGAAAAGCCCCTTATGAAACCATCAGATCTCATTAGAACTCACTATCAAGAGAACAGCAGCATAGCATTAACTGCCCCTATGATTCAGTTACCTCCTACCAGACCCCTCCCTCCTGACTTCAAGTTCTCCCACCTCATCCTCCCAAAGTGCTGGGATTGTAGGTGTAAGCCACTGTGCCCAGCCAGTTGATATATTTAATTGTTAAAATTATGTCTTTTATTCGCATTTCTTAAAAATAGATTCTTTTCTCTTTAAGATCTATTCTACCTCTGGTGGATGCCATGCTGCTTTGCCATTTCTCATCCTAAATATTCCGTTGCCTTTCATTCCGTTCACCTTTACATCCTTAGGTATTTGGGCCTGTAATTCATTAGGTGGTATTAATTTGGTGGCAGGGAGTCGGTGTGGGATGAGGGGTATGTGGCTCATTGTTTTGTAGACTTGCTTTTGCTCACCTTTCTTCAAATAAAAATCCAAAATTTTCTCTGGGCACACTTTAAGATTTATCTCTTGTTTCATGAAGCTCCATTTAATTAAGCTGAAGATCTGTTTTTTTAAATACAGGAGTTAATTTGTATTGAGGGTTCACTTTGTGTACTTAGGCATCCAGTCCTAAATCTTTCTATTAATGCTACAGGATAGATGATAGATCCATTTTGCATGTGAGGAAACTAGCTGGCAAAGAGCAAAGAAACTTTCCCAGGATCACATAGTTAATACATAAAGTTTATATCTTAAATCTGATCCCCGCTCCCATTTTTACTATTTCATGATGCCTCCCCTTTATATTGTCTTAATTTTATTAGCGTTATGTAAATTAATTACGTCTTAAATGATCATCTCAAAGTATTTAGTGCCTGACCTAAAATTTACCAAAGCAGACACTCTGAAATATCAGGTCTTCAACACTGCCTGTTACATAGTCTGTTTTCTTGGAAGGTTTTTTGTTTTTGTTTTTGTTTTTTTAATTGTTGCTAACTAAATACTACCTTTAAAGGAGTAAGTAGGTAACTTTTGGTGAATAATTAACATTTTGTTTTAGTTATATGTTATATGTAAGAATGATTATCTAGAGTAAGCTTTAAAAATCTGTGAAAATTCACGTTTTGCTGAGGCCTTTAAAAAGCAACATGTATTTTGTTAATTTTTTTTTCTTTTGTTTGTTCTTTTTGTTTTGTTTTGTTTAGAGAGAGGGTCTCACTCTGTTGCCCAGGCTAGAGTATAATAGCACCATCATAACTCACTGCAGCCTCAAATTCCTGGGCTCAAGCGATGGTCTCACATCAGCGCCCCAAGTAGCTAGGACTATAGGCAAGCACCACACCATGCATGGCTAATTTTTTTGTTCTTATAGAGACTATCTTGCTGCATTGATCATAGGCTGGTCTCGAACTCCTGGTCTCAAGTGATCCTCCTGCCTTGGCCTTCCACAGTGTTAGGATTACAGACATCAGCCACCGTGTTCAGCCTATTTTATTAAAATTTCTAAACAGCAATTCAGCCTATTCTTCATAAAACAAAGCAATTCTTATTATGTTAATGGAAAAACACTGTGAGATATTTCAATGAAGGGAATTACCTAGTAAAAGTAAATTAGATAATAAAAAGTTCTAAGTTCTAATTTTATATGGCTCATGTATGTTTAATGATTATGTTTTATATTATATTTAATAATTATTATTATGTTTAATGAGTGTATTTATAGACCTTCCTTCAAGGAACTAAAGTATTTCACTAAATCTAAGAAACAGTCACTGTGCTGGAGAAGTAGATAGAATGCATTTTTTAAAAATATCTGAACAAAGAAGTTAAAACACAGTTGTCTAATAGAGTTTAATATTTTTTAAAGCATTTTGGCAGTCAGAGAGCTCATTTTCAGCTGTTGTTAAAAGGAAAATTGATACTTATAATCAGGAGATTTACGGTTCTGCAACTGTTTTTCAAACACTGAAGCAAGTATCCGCTTTTGTGTTGCTGTTATTCATAGATTTGAATTTAAACATTAGATTCTTCAGGAGACTTTCTCTAACTTCCTAGACTAGGTTTAGTTGCTGTGTGTGTTCATATATGCTGTATTTCTGCTGTAACAGTATGAATTATACTTTGTTGTAATTACTTTTTTTTTTTGGCCTGTCTTTCTCTGGTAGACTATAAGCTTTTTAAAGAAATGGCATTACCTTCATCACTGTTGTATTTACAGCACTGAGTACATTGTAAGTAAACAGTGAAACCATATTGAATGAAAATGAATAAATGTGAATAAATCTTTTTGGGATATAGCAAACAGTTGAGCATAATTGTTACTCTGGTAAGTTTTAGTAGCAAATGGAAGCTTTTATTTCTTCATCTCTGTGAACTGGAATAAACTCAGAATGCATATTGCTTTCTTCCTTTTGTGGAATTGTTCTTTTTTTCCCTTTACCTGTTATATAGCTACTGAAACTGCATTCTCTTGTGAAATTGGGAGTGTTTTTTCTTTAGCAGCAGCAGTGGAAGATAGGCAAGAGGAAAGCAATGGAACCATGCTGATGGAAACAGGAGCTAGCACGTTTTCTTACATCTATTTAAGTTTAAACTAGGATCAGCAATCAAAAATTGACCGTTTTTCACAGATACTATTATCAAGAATGGTAGGTGATAAGAAAAACTGAAAGTAAAAAGCTAGGGAATATTGCTTCATTTTGTAACCATCTAGCCAGTGATATTTTAAAACTCCCTCTCCTGTATTTGAAAAGTTACTGTTTTAGCTCTTCTGTTTTACCTTTCGACCATTTGTATATGTATTTAGGTCTTCGTTTTATATTGTTTCACTTGTAAACAGTTTCCCTGTTCTCATCATTATGCAGGAAGATACTAGTGTTTCTTACCCTTTATCACTCTTCGGCTCTTTATACCCTCTGCCTTTGATCAGCTGAACCTTTACAATATAAATATGGTTAAGGCTGACAATAGTTATATTCTTTTCTATTACCAGATTTCAGTCTTTTTTTTGTATTTTGTTTATAAGCTGATTCTAGAGAAAGTTGGAAAATAGTAAACTGAGTTTATTTATTGACTGTATAAATATTCACTGCAGAGCTAGGTTTACATTTCCTTACATATCTGATGTCATGGTCTTTTTGCCACTCAAGGAAATAGTTTCTAATTGTTTCTAATGTCCAGATCAAACACATTGTTTTTTTACTTTGTCCCCAATCAGTTGTTCAGATCAGCTCATAATTATGTTATGATAATGACTTATTTAAATGTTTTTTTCTAGAACTTCTCACTACCCTTTTTCATGTTGAGCCAAGAACCATGTTTCCTTACATTGTTAATATTATTTAATGCCTCAATTATTCTACTCATTCATTAATTTTTTTTGTTGTAGGTTTTGTTTGTTTTGAGGCAGGGTCTCGCTCTGCTGGAGTGCGGTGGCGCGACCTTGGCTCACTTCAGCATCTACCTCCCAGGCCCAAGTGATCCTCACACCTCAGGCTCAGAGTAGCTGGGGTTACACATACCACCACACCTGACTAATTTTCTGATTTTTTTGTAGAGATGAGGTCTTCCTATGTTGCCCAGGCTTGTCTTGAACTCCTAGGCTCAGGCGGTCCTCCCACTTCAGCCTCCCAGAGTCCTGAGATTATAGGCATCAGCCACTATGTTCAGCGAGTTCTTTTTCTTGAAGAAATATTTCTTGGTCTAAAAAACTTTCTGTACTAATTTAGGTCATTTACTTTCTAGACTATTCTGGAAAGCTGTCATTCTGGATTTCTCTTCATTAGATCCCTGCATTAATTCAGTTATTTCATTTCTCTCGTGTTAAACTGTCAACAAATACTTATGAACCACCTGTTTTGCTCCAGGCACTGTTTTAGACCTTGGGGATACACCAGTGAATGTGATCGATAAATGTGGGCCTGTTTTTCCTTTCTATTGGTTTTTTAAGCTGATTTTGTTACAGCTTACCCTCAAGTAACTGCTGAAAAAGAAGGCACAGGAAGTAAATTTTCAAACAGTCCTTGCATGCTTGAAAATATTTTTATTCTACTGTTAAATATAGTTGATATTTTGACTGGATATAAATTTCTAGCTTTAAAATAATTTTCCCTGAAAACTTTGAAGGCATTTTCTCATTGTTAGCATTCCAGTGCTGATACAGTCTGCCATTCTAGTGTTCTTTTGTAGGTAACAGATTTTCTTTTCCTTTCTGAAATTTTTCCTTATTCTGAACCTTCATGATGTGTGTATGTGTGTGTTTCCTTCATTGCACTGGACACTCAACCTGTTAACCTAAAAACTAGCATCTCAAAGTCTGGTAATTTTTTTCTACCACTTTCTCTATTTTTAAATGGTCTCTCTTTCTGGAGCACTTCTTAGTCAGAGACTGATTTTTTATTATCTTTTATTTTCTATTACTTGTTTTTCTTCCATGTTCTGTGAGATTTCTTTTATTCTCCAACCCTGCTATTGAAGTTATTTTGACAATCACATATGTAATATTCAATAACTTTTGATTATTTGTTGATTGTTGCTCTGTGTGTGTGTGTATACTCGTTTTATAGCTGTGTCATTTCCCGGATTTTTCCAGGAATGCTAGATAGCTTTTGCTTTTCCCCCTCAAGGTCTTTTTGTGTGGTAAAAATCTATATAACATGAACTTTCCTTTTTTTTTTTTTTTTTTGTTTGAGATGGAGTCTCGCTCTGTTGCCCAGGCTGGAATGCAGTGGTGCAGTCTCGGCTCACTGCAAGCTCTGCCTCCCAGGTTCACGCCATTCCCCTGCCTCAGCCTCCCGAGTAGCTGGGACTACAGGCGCCCGCCACCACGCCCAACTAATTTTTTAATATTTTTTAGTAGAGACGAGATTTCACCATGTTAGCCAGGATGGTGTCAATCTCCTGACCTTGTGATCCACCCACCTTAGCCTCCCAAAGTGCTGGGATTACAGGTGTGAGCCACCGCGCCCAGGCGAGCTTTACTATTTTTAAAAAAACAACTTTATTGAGATAAAATTCACATAACATACAGTTTACCCACTTAAAGTGTACAGAGGCCGGTGCACTGACTCACAGCTGTATTCCCAGCATGGGAAACCAAGTAGGCAGATTGCTTGAGCCCGAAAGTTTGAGACCAACTGGGGCAACATGGCAAAACCCTGTCTCTAAAAGTACAAAGTTAGCCAGCATGGTGGTGAGTGCCTGTAGTCCCAGTTACTCAGGCTGCTGAGGTGGAAGGATCACTTGAGCCCAGGAAGTCAAGGCAGCCGTGAGCGTTGATTAGGCCACTGCACTCCAGCGAAAGAGCCAGCCCCTGTCTCAACAGAAAAGACAAATGATTATCAGTGCTTGTATTGCCGTTTCCCTTTATAAAAAAAAATTTTTTTTTCTCTTGACAGTCTCGTTCAGAAGTCCAAGCTGGAGCACAGTAGCACAATAATAGCTCACTGCAGATTCTCCTGCCTCAGCCTCCCAAAGTGCTAAGATTATAGGAGTGAGTCACTGTGCCTGGCCTATAAAAGTTTTTTAGAATGTAATTTTTACTATCCTGAAATGAAATTTAAATAATATAACCTACCTACATGATAATTATTTTTTAAATATCACAACTATATAGAGAAAATTGATGTGTAGTATATCAGAATATAAATATTATGGGTATGTCTGTTCTAAAAGATGAATTGTTGAGATACTTGTTCCTTTGCATAAAATGATCATTAATGTGACTGATACAAGTATGTTTATTGATTCTAATAACACTAACTGTATTTTTCATCAGTGACATGATTTTTCAAAATTGTAAAGATTATTGGTAAATAGGAACAGTTCCAACAGACCTAATCATTTTTGTTTAATTACAGTTGTACTCGCTCCTAGTGTAACTTGTAAAAAGCATTTTATGTATGTGACCAGTAATCAGCAAGAAATAAGGAGAAGTGAATGACAGAAAAGAAAAACTTGCATGTGTAGCTAGGAGGTCAGCATGAATATCAGATGCCTGTTAGCCTTACTTAACTCTTCTTTTAGCGGTGAGTTTAAGCCAGACTTAAAAACCAAGCATGAGTGGAAGAGCTGGGGGCCCAGCTAAGGGTAGGTAGGAGAGCTAAGCATGTAATGAGTGCTGATGATGAAACTTACTGCAAGCCATGGATGGCTCCATAGGTTCAAGGCATACCATAGTTCTTACACTCCAGAGTGAGTGGTAGGGCAAGTGTATATATTTTAAGTACTCAGGCATTAGATTTTCACTGTTAACAAAATGGCTCAATGTAAGGACAAGACATGAAAAGAACATAGGAAGGATAAAATGAGAGTGTCTTGTTCTAAAGCAAGCTTGTCTAACCCACAGCCTGCAGGCTGCATGCAGCCCAGGACAGCTTTGAATGCAGCCCAACACAAATTTGTAAACTTTCTTAAAACATTATGAAATTTGCCATTTATTTTTTTAAGCTCATCAGCTATCTTTAGTGTTAGTGTATTTTATGTGTGGCCCAAGACAGTTCTTCCAAGGAAGCCAAAAGATTGGACACCCCTGTTGTAAAGCTTTACGGATCGATCTGTGAAGAGAAGCTTCTGAGCAGATTCCTGAGCCACATCCCTGCAGATTCTAATTCAATTGGTCATGGGTTGACTTACAAATCTTTTACCTCTCTTTCTCCCTCCCTCCCTTTTAAAGCTGCTTAGGTGGTTTTGAGAAATAGCCAGGTTTAGGGACCACTGATCTAACGATCTATTCAACATGTGTTTAAAATTATCTTCCCAGTTTCTGGGTGATCATCTTTTCTGTGCTTAACCATGTCCAGTAACAAATGAAACTGCTCCCTTCTTAGGTAACACATTCCATCCTTAAATACTGTAATTGGAAAGTTTTCTTTATACTAGGTGGATATCTGTAGAATTGCTACCCATTGGTCCTAGTTTTAGTCCTTTAGATCATAAATCTCTTTCACATAATTAACTTTTCAGATATTTAGACAGCTGTCAGCCCTCAGTACCTTTCTGACTTTTTTTTCTCCTGCTTATTTTCCTCTTTGCTTTACTCTACTAAAGTTATACTAGCCTCCTTGACATTTCTTTAATAGTCCAGGCACTCTTCAGCTGTAGGAATTTTGTACTGTATCCTCATTCACCTGTAATAGTGTCTTGCAGGTATTCTTAAAATTCACTCCCTCTCATCATTTACATCTCCTCTCAAATGTTAACTTCACAGTGAAGTTTTTCTTCAATAGCCTATTTACAATTGCACCAAGTTCCCCAACCTAACTGATCTTCTGTCTCCCTCTGTGATTTGTTTCCTCCCAAAGCATGTATCACTTTTTTTTTTCTTTTTCTTTTTTGAGACAGTTGTCTCACTCTGTCACCCAAGCTAGAGTGCAGTGACACAATCTCAGCTCACTGCAACCTCCGCCTCTTGGGTTCAAGTGATCCCCTCCAGCTCACACACATACACACCCCCTCCTCCCCACCCCCCTACCTCAACCTCCCTAGTAGCTGGGACTACAGGTGTGTGCCACCATGTCCAGCTAATTTTTCTTATATTTTTCCTAGAGACAGGGTTTCACCATGTTGGCCAGGCTGGTCTCGAACTCCTGGCCTCAAGTGATCCACATGCCTTGGCATCCCAAAGTGCTGGAATTACAGGCATGAGCCACCGCACCCAGCCCCAAAGTACATACCACCTTGTAATACTCTATACAACTTACTTTACTTTCTTTTTTTTTTTTTTTTTGTCTTTTTTTTTATTGTGTCTCTTCTACCAGATTCCGAGTCAAACAATTGTACTGATCTTTCTCATCTTTATAATTTCAGCCAAAAGAACAGACATTCATTCAGAGTAGGAAATCAACAAGCATAATGAAGTTCTCCTTCTTTCCAATTTCCCCTTCTTCAGAAGCATTTTCAATTCTTCATATTGTTTTGCTGTTTACTTCAAAAATCTCTTTTTAAAAATGTTTATGAGCTATTTACAAATTTTTCTTAGGTTTTTTTTTTTTTCTGTTTTCTGCTTTCTACATAGACGCCATTCCCATTTCCCTCTTCCTTCTAATTTTGGTTAGATTACTATTGAGTTTTTATTTTATGATTATGTAAATACAGTTGAAAGCTGAAACATATTGTAACTGCGATTTTTCTTCCTATGCAAATTTCTGTTGTCCATAGTGTTTATGATGGACCTTTTTTTCATATGCTTAGTGTTCTTACCAACCACTAGTTCAACCACAGCGTTCCATCATTTATCTAAATGTATCAAGATGTTTAGATAGGTCGGATCTTCTCACATTTCACCTTTTTGAACACATCTGTCTTGGAGGCTCTGATCCGCTTCAATTTGGACTCTGTCCTCTTGACCTGCTACATAGTGGTCATCAGAGGTTCCTTTTACTGCTTTCGTTTTTCATATATCTAGGACTTCTTTTCTATTTTTTCTTATTTTGGTAGAGTGCCTCCTCCAGTAGGTTTCTGAGACGGAGTGGATGAGACCTAAAAAAAGTTTATTTTAGAAAATCACATATATAAAAGTAGACATAATAGTATAACCAACTCCAGTGTACCCATCACTTGGTTTCAACAGTTATTAACTGTGGCCATTCTTGTTTCATCTTTGTTCCGATTAGTCCCCCTCACTACCATTTTGAGACCTTGTCTCAAAAAAAAAAAAAAAGTAACATTGTCACGCTTAAAAAAGTTAATGATAGGAGGCAAAATTTTTGAGATTTTTTTTTTTTTTTTTTTTTTTTTTTTTTTTTTTGAGATGGAGTCTAGCTCTGTCGCCCAGGCTGGAGTGCAGTGGCCAGATCTCAGCTCACTGCAAGCTCCGCCTCCCGGGTTTACGCCATTCTCCTGGCTCAGCCTCCCGAGTAGCTGGGACTACAGGCGCCTGCCACCTCGCCCGGCTAGTTTTTTGTATTTTTTAGTAGAGACGGGGTTTCACCGTGTTAACCAGGATGGTCTCGATCTCCTGACCTTGTGATCCGCCCGTCTCGGCCTCCCAAAGTGCTGGGATTACAGGCTTGAGCCACCGCGCCCGGCCTATTTTTGAGATTTTTATATGTCTGAAAATTGTTGTTGAAGTAATAGTTGGAGAATGTAGGTTTAGGTTGGAAATAATTCTCTTCAGAATTCCAAGTCACTTCTTTTAGCTTCTAATGTTGCTGTTGAAATCCCACACTATTCTGAGTTTTCTTTTTTCCCCACAACCCCCACCAAAACAGTGCTGTGAGTCTTTGTTTGTTTGTTTTCGAGATGGGGCCTCATGTTGACCAGGCTTGTCTAGAAGTCTTGGCCTCAAGCAATCCTCCCATCATTATTGTGATTTTTTATCTTTTCTGTGTACTCTTAAAAAAAAAAAAAATTCTTCTGAAAGCTTATGGGCTCTTATCTTTGTTTGCAACATTCAGAAATTCCATAATGATGAGTTATTTTATATAGATCTGTTAACACCCACTGTGCTGGAGACTTGGGTTTTGTTTTTTATTTCTTTTCAGTCCTTTAAGTAGTGGGCCGAGTTCTTGATTTTCTTCACTGTTCCCCTCCCGCCCCCCCACCCCCGCCTCAAATCCCCTCCTATGCTTCCTTGCTTTTTCTGGAACTCCTATTCTTTATGATAGACCTTCTAGAATAATTGCCTAGTTTTATCTTTTCTGTTTTCTCTGCATTTTTACACTACTTTTTGGGTAGATTTTCTTAGCTTTACTTTCTTACCTTCTATTTATAGTTTTGTCTTTCTTAATATTTTTAATTTATTTATTTATTTATTTATTTGGTTTTTGTTTAAATAGTGACAGGATCTCACTGTGTTGCCCGTGCTGGTCTTGAACTCCTGGCCTCGAACGATTAATTCTCTTGCTTCAGCCCCCCACAATGCTGAGATTACAGGCATGGGCTGCCACACCTGGATACTATTTTTAATTTCTAAAGTCTCTTTTTTGTTCTCAGAATATTTCCTTTTATGGCAGTCCCATTCTCATCTCATAGTTTTCACATCATTTCTTACCTCTAGAATATAGTACCTCCTCACTTAACATTGTAGATAGATTCTTAGAAACTGTAACTTTAAAAGAAATGACCTACAGCAACCTTCAAATAACATCCTTTTCTTTGACATTGTTTCATTTTAACAGTGAGGGGGAAAAATTAGCTTGCTTATACATCATTTAACTTAAAGTCACGGTTTCCGAGAACCTATCAGTTAGTTAAGTGAGGGCTTACCGTATTCTTTATAATTTGATGATTGTGATTGTGGTAGCGTTGGCATTTTTTCTTTTTCTTTCTGTATAGCTTATTATTTCTTCCAGATTTTTTTCTTTTTTTTAATGTTTTGTTTGCTTTGGTTTCTTATAATTTACAAGCATTTCTCCGATGCCTTTTGATACTTGGTTATTTGTTACATTTAAGAGATGAGAACAAAGTAATTGGAAGCTCTGAGTTCATGGGTAGAGCTGTGTAGACTGTGAGCTTCTATGTTAGAATGCTCTGGCTGGTCTGTTTCATTGAAGATGCCCTAATGTCAGTATTTTTAGGTCGTTCCTGTCAGGTTGTTCAGATTTCCTAGAGAAGACTACTTAATCGTATTTTCTAGAGTGTGTAATAGGGCTGACTCCCAATGTTCTTGGAGCCAAGTAGACGATGAGGGCCTACGCTGGAATCTGAGAATTTGGTGTGTATATATATTCATTTCATTATTGTGCTCCTACTCTTGAGCCTCATGGTTCCCAAACCAGACACTGTTTTAGACTGACTAAAGATTAAACCTCCAGTCTGCTGCTGGGAGTCAAAGGGGTAATCACTTGACTGCTCAGAATATAGGAGAGAATGTTCGTATAATAATTTCTTAAAACATGCTTTTAATCAGTCACTCCCAGAACAAATTGTTGAGCCTTTTGGGAATTTTACACTGTGAATCAGGTTGGTTCTAGGTCGGTACTGTCTAATAGAATTTTCTGCGATTGTGGAAATGTTCTAAATCTGCACTGTTCAATATGGTAGCAAGTAGACATGTGGCTGCTGAGCACTTGTCTGCAACTGAGAAGCTCAATTTTTATTTTTATTTTATTTATTTAGATTGAAATAGCCACATGTGGCTGTGTCTACCATACTGGACAATGCAGTTCTCAACTTTTCGCATCATTGGCTTAGGATTTAGCATTCTCAGGTCACTTTCTATTTGCCCACCAGCTGCCTTGCTTTCGTTTCTTTGTTTTGTTTTCTCTTCCATTCTTCTTGTCCTCATGTGTTTGTATCTTTAAAATATAGATACATCTTTACTGTAATTTTATGAGATTCTAGAAAGGAGCAGAAATAGATGCAAGTGTTGACTTTCCCATCTTTACTTAAGTGGTGTTCTTTATACAGTGTGATTTTAAGGCTTCTGATCTAATTCCTGTCTTCAGACTGTATTCCGTGTAAATCATAATGCCTAGCTGTTTGTTTGTTCATTCATTCTAGAAATTCTGATCCTATTAATGCTATATATGACTTCCTTTTATTTTTACATCTATATCAACATTGTTTCATATGAGTTTTACTTTTGTATAAACACGTCTGGGTTCTGGCCAGGCACGGTAACTCATGCCTGTAATCCCAGTACTTTGGGAGGCCAGGGTGGGAGGATTCCTTGAGCTCAGGAGTTTGAGACCAGCCTGGGCAACATAGTGAGACCCCATCTCATTTAAAAAAAAAAAAGAAGGAAAAAAAAAGTCTGTGTTCTTTTATTTTGCTTTGCTTTAGTTGTATACTTTTCATGTTTTATGTCTAATTTATTTTAAAATTCTTGGCATATACTACCATGCTGTGACTTCCACAGACACTTAAATACTTACTATCTTTTTTTTCTTTTTTCTTTTTTTTTTTTGAGACAGAGTCTTACTCTGTCACCCAGGCTAGAGTGCGATGGCACTATCTCAGCTTACTGCAATCCCTGCCTCCTGGGTTCCAAGCATTTCTCCTGCCTCAGTCTCCCAAGTAGCTGGGATTACAAGCATGAACCACCGCACCCAGCTAATTTTTGTTTTTGGTAGAGATGAGGTTTTGCCACATTGGCCAGGCTGGTCTCTAACACCTGACCTCAGGTGATCTGCCCATCTCGGCCTCCCAAAGTGCTGGGATTACAGGCGTGAGCCACCGTGCTCTGCCAACACTTAAATACTTACTATCTTATTGGCTTAATTATTGACTTGAAATTATTATCTTCGGGCCAGATGCAGTGGCTCACACCTGTAATCCCAGCACTTTGGGAGGCCGAGGCAAGCGAAATCACGAGGTCAGGAGATCGAGACCATCCTGGCTAACACAGTGAAACCCCATCTCAATGAAAAACGCAAAAATTTAGCCAGGCATGGTGGCGGGCACCTGTAGTCCCAGCTACTCGGGAGGCTGAGGCAGGAGAATGGCGTGAACCTGGGAGGCGGAGCTTACAGTGAGCTGAGATTGCACCACTGCACTCCAACCTGGGTGACGGAGTGAGACTCCATCTCAAAAAAAAAAAAAAAATTCGAATATATTTCCTGAATTCTTAACATGGAGTATGTGTCTCCTTTTTAACTGTCTTTTTTTCTGATTATGTAAATAATGATTTTGGAAAATGTTTGAAAAATATGGAAAATGAAGAAGAGAAAAATCTCCCATAATACTGTTACCTACAAGATAACTATTACTAACATTTTGGGATATACCTGTCCCTCACCTGCTTGTGTGATATATGCGTTTCTCTCTTCAACAGTCACAAATAATTAGTAAAAGCTATTTCGTAATTTTTTTTTTTTTTTGAGATGAGGTTTTGCTCTTTGCCCAGGCCCGAGTGCAGTGGCGCCATCTCAGCTCACTGCAAGCTCCGCTTCCCGAGTTCACGCCATTTTCCTGCCTCAGCCTCCTGAATAGCTGGGACTACAGGCGCCTGCCACCACACCCGGTTAATTTTTTGTATTTTTAGTAGAGACGGGATTTCACCATGATAGCCAGGATGGTCTCGATCTTCTGACCTTGTGATCCACCCGCCTTGGCCTCCCAAAGTGCTGGGATTATAGGTGTGAGCCACTGCTCCTGGCCCGTAATTTTTTTAATATAATACATTGTGAATTTTTACTAATAATTTTTTATACCAAAAGGAAAATATGAGGTGACTTTTCCTCCCTTGTATTTCTTGACTTTTATTCAACAATATTGACCCCAAAAAAAAATTTTTTTTTTTTTTTTTAGTCAGAATCTTGCTCTGTGCCCCAGGCTGGAGTGCAGTGGCATAATCTCAGCTCACTACAACTTCCACCTCCCGGGTTCAAGCGATACTTCTGCTTCAGCCTCTCGAGTAGCTGGGACTACAAGCGAGCACCACTATGCCCAGCTAATTTTTGTATTTTTTATTAGAGATGGGGTTTCACCATATTGGCCAGACTGGTCTCGAACTCCTGATCTCGTGATCCTGTCGCCTCAGTCTTCCAGAGTGCTGGGATTACAGGCATGAGCCACTGCGCCCTGCCAATATTAACAAATAAATTTTGATGAATTTAATTTTTCATCAAAAATATTATTGAACACTCACTATGCTGTGCTGAGCAAAGCAGCTGCAAAGTTGCTTCAGGTATAATTCTGCCCCCGGTATTGGACCAGGATTCATATTTTGACCATAATAAATTAAAACAAAGTCAGCTTCTTCAATAAATAAGTTCCCTTAGATTGAGTTTAAAAGTGGCAGATTTTTATAGAATTGCAATCTGAAGAAAATGGTGGTATAACATGATTTCCTATATAAGAATATGTTGAAGGTATAACAACATCATTAATCTAGTTGATTTTCCCAGTATTTGCCAAGTCAGTTCCTTAAATCTTCATAAAAGTCTTGGAATTCAAATAGAAGGAAATCTCTTTTAGTGGATGAAAAATACTTTGTTTTGTTTCATAGGTTAAGAGCAGGATTATGTGATCGCTGTGCAGTAACTGAAGAACATATGCGGAAAAAACAGCAAGAGTTTGAAAATATCCGGCAGCAGAATCTTAAACTTATTACAGAACTTAGTGAGTTTCCTTTCTTCATGTATTAATTATTTAAAGTATATAATGTATTGTTGTTAAGACTTATTAGTAAATTGATTGTAATTAAATGGATTGTTTACATGTATTTTTTCTTATTTAGTAAAAGTTCAAATGTCCTTTTTTGTACTTTTTGTAGATTTAATCTCTTACTTAATTTAGTAAGAAATAGGATACAGAAAGGTTGTGCAAATACTGTCCACATTGGTCTTAAAGTCATCAGTTCTAAGACAAGAAGCAGGTTTTTTTTTTTTGGACATGTCCATATTTGCTTCTTTGGTTTTATCTTTATTTCATGTAACCTTAATACTTAGTAAAGTTAAATACAAAGCAGACAATTTAGTGTTCTACAGTTTTCTCTCTTGGTATCTATGACATACTGTTTTCATAAGTATACTATTTTCAGTTTATTCTCCTTACCTATTGAGTGTAGAGTTTTTCTACATTCTTAGCTGCCTTCTTTTATTCTTTTAATACTTCTGTTAATCTTACTCTCTTATAACTATTTATTTCTTTGGGTGACCATCACCTGGATTTCCCATAAGCAGCTCACAATCAATATATTCAAAATCTAATTAATTATCTTCTTTTCCAAACTAATTCTGTCTTCTATTTTTTTCTGTTAATTATATTGCTATCCTCTGGTTATTCAAGTAAGAATATTGAATATATGTTCATTGTTTTAAAAAGAGATAAGAAAGAATATAACTTTATTCTGCTCCCAGAGGTAACTACTGTTAATAGTCTGATACATATCTATCCAGGTCCAGGTTTTTCTGTCTCTGTCCCTTGTTAGACCCCACTTCCCTCCCTTCTCCTTTTAATTTTAATGGGATCATACCATACTTTGTGTTCTAATGTGTTATTTCACTTTAGACTATGTCTTGGAAGTCTTTACATGTTAATATGTCTATAGATTCTATGGTGTATATGGGTGAACATGTGCATATATTTATTTAGGAATGTAAGAATATTATCAATGAGTAGAAAACTGTTACATCTCAATAAATATATAGTTGTTCCTTGTCATCTGTAGGGTATTGGTTCCAGGACCGTGACACATACAAAAATCCTTGGATGCTCAAGTACCTTATATAAAGTCACATAGTATTTGCATATAACCTACCCACGTTCTCCTGCCTACTTTAAATCATCTCTAGATTCCTTATAATACCAAGTGCAGTCTCTACACATCACTTCATTTGTGTGAATTAAATGTATTCAGTGTGTGGCAAATTCAAGTTTTGCTTTTTGGAACTTTGTAGAATTGTTTTTTCCCAAATGTTTTCCATCCACAGATTCAGAACTCACAGATACAAAAGGCCAACTGTAGTTGAGATCCACAGTCATATTATTGTTAGTACTACTGGAAATAATCTCCAGTAATGTCTACATATCTGATAGATTTCCAGCAACATTATCTAAAATAGAGCCAAAAACTCCAAGCAAGCAAAAAAGCTTGTCTAGGTGTTAAAGTATAAGACAACATTTTTTTAAATGGCTGCATTGTATGCCGTAGTATAGGTGTCAATTTTTTAGCTATTGTCACATTAATGGACTACTCAACTTTTTGTTTGAATGTTTGAGAATTTTTGTTTTCTTACATCCTCTTCAGATTTGGGCAAAAATGTATTAATAATAATCAATCTAGTGGGTGAAGAATTATACCTTTTTAAAATTGGCATTCCCTGTGACTGTTCCAGTCAAGTATTATTTTATATGATCGTCTTCTTGAGTGAATGGCTTATTTATTCTTTGCCCAGTCTTAAATTGCCCTATTTGCTGTTTGTATTTTTTAATTAAGAGTTATTTATATATTATGGAAGGATTATTACACTTTGGTGGATATATTGTGCATATATTTTCTACCTTGCTTCCTGTTGACTTCATTTTTAACTACTTGACATGTGGAAGTTTTGTATATTTTCTTACCTTGTTTAGGAAGGCTTTCTCTACCCCCAAGAATACCTCCAATTTTCTCTACCTCCAATTTTTGTACATACGATGTATGTATACACACACACATAAATTTGCATATTTAATCCATCTGGAATTTTTAACATGGAATGTGAAGTAGAAATTTACCATCTTTAGAGTTTGCAGGCATTCATCCTCAAGCTTATTGTCTCATGGTCAAAAGATGGCAGGTACTTTTTCAGGCTTCGTGACTGCGTTCATACAAGAAGGAAGAAGCAGCAGCAAAAGGCTGAAATGAGCATGCCAGGAGAGTCTTAAAAAAAAAAAAAAGCTTCTTCGAACATCCACCCAATAACTTTTGCTTCAGTCTCGCTAGTCAGGAACCACCCTGACCCTCCAACTCACCCCCATTGTTGGAAGATGACTAAGGATTTCTTTCATTAGCTTTATTTTGCTGCAGATTGTCTAGGTAAAAATATCATTTGCAAATAGTGACAATTTCATCTTTTCTTTCAATTATTTTTAGTTTCTTTTGGTGATTGTTTTTCTTTACATACTTTATTGGCCTAAGGGACTTTAGGCTACTGCCCAGAATAGCAGTTGATACATAATGAAAGACTAGACTATATTACATTTAAGTGTGCTATGGCCTTCTAGTAGATACGTGAAGTTAAGTTATGGATATTTCCTTCTGTGCCTCTTTTGCTAAGTTTTGCTTAATTGTGAATTTATAAAATTCTTAGCATCTGTTCAGGTAGTGAGTTTTACTGATAGCTTTTCTAGGGTGAACCAGTGTTTAATTTCTTTTTTTTTTTTTTTTTTGAGACGGAATCTCACATTGTCACCCTGGCTGGAGTGCAGTGGCATCATCTCTGCTCACTGCAACCTCCGCCTCCTGGGTTCTATCAAGCAGCTCTCTTGCCTCAACCTCCCAAGTAGCTGGGATTATAGGCACCCACCACCACGCCCAGATCATTTTTTATATTTTTGGTAGAGACGGGGTTTCACTATATTGGCCAGGCTGGTCTTGAACTCCTGACCTCATGATCCGCTTACCTCGGCCTCCCAAAGTGCTGGGATTACAGTTGTGAGCCATCACACCCAGCCCCAATGTTTAATTTCTAAAACAGACAGACTTGATATGTTAATGTTTTAATTGGGGAGTGTACATTTAAATATCATTTTGTCCATTCAGTTTTTCTGCTATCGAGGTTCTATTAGGATCAAAGAATTAGGCCAGGCGCTGTGGCTCTCGTCTGTAATCCCAACACTTTGGGAAGCCGAGGCGGGTGGACCACGAGGTCAGGAGTTCAAGACCGGCCTGGCCAAGATGGTGAAACCCCATCTCTACTAAAAAAAAACAACACACACACACACAAAAATTAGCCGGGCATGGTGGCAGGCGCCTGTAATCCCAGCTTCTCAGGAGGCTGAAACAGAGAATTGCTTGAACCTGGGAGGCAGAGATTGCAGTGAGCCGAGATCGCGCCTCTGCACTTCAGCCTCAGCGACAGAGTGAGACTCTCTTTCAAAAAAAAAAGATCAAAGAATTAACTAGGATGCTTTGAATCATTTTTACATTTTTTTTTTTTTTTTTTTTTTTTTGAGAGATGGATTCTCACTCTGTCCGCTAGGCTGGAGTGCAGTGATGCTATCTTGGCTCACTGCAACCTCTATCTCCTGGGTTCAGGCAATTCTTCTGCCTCAGCCTCCCCAGTAGCTAGGATTATAGGCACGTGTGACCACACCCAACTAATTTTTGTATTTTTAGTAGAGATGGGGTTTCGCCATGTTGACCAGGCTGGCCTCGAACTCCTGACTTCAGTTGATCCGCCTTATATGCATTTTTAAAGTTAATATCTTAATTCTCTTCTGAATAATACAAGAATTTTAAAGCACTTAACTTTGATCTTCTCCACTTACATGCTGCTTTTGCCCAGTATTTCATTTCTGTGTAGTTTTCTCTTTTTTTAGCTAGACACTTGTTTAAAAAAATTACCTTTAAGTAAAATTATCTTGTAATTAGCTCAAGGGAGAATCCTTGCTTTGCTGATAGTAAATCTTACAGGGACCCTACTCTAATGACTGAAAATGGGAGGGAAATACGCCTTGCTAGAGACCTTTTCTGTATGGATAGTTCGCCTTCTGAGTGTGAAAGTACGTTCTCTTGTGTCTACCATAAGTTACTTGGAAGCACTGCTCTGATTTTCTTGTCTCGATATTTATTAATGACTCCTGTGTCAAAACTTTTAGAGATCTATCCTCATGACTTTAGCCTAAGGGCAACTATTAGGCACCCTTTGTTTACCCATTTAGCAGTTTGTGGGCCATGCTGCCCTGGTACTAGAATTGATAAGAGATTCTGCTGGGAAAACTCCCTTTTTTAAAGACCCTTTTCCGTTGGATTTTACCATCAACCTGAGCCTATTTTTAAATAATTCAGAAATTTTTTATAGTTCTGATCTGTTAGTGACACCCTTTTTGGCTTTTTAATATTCCAGTAGACTTATTTTAGAGTGTTATCATTTTATTTGGATTTGGAGAGGGAAAATCAAGTAAACCATCTTAATCAGAAATCTAAGCTCATCTTTGACTTCTGTCAACCCTACAAAGGATGAGTTGCCAAATACTACTGATTCTGCCTCTGTTACGTTCTTGTACTGGTCTTTACTTCCTATTTATCCACTTCTACATAGGTCCAGATACTCATTTCTTTTAAAGACCACCTGACTTTTTGTCTTGTCCATATTTTCTTTTCACATTGGTATATACTATATGTACTAACAAATCAGTCTTCCCATCATTCATCTATGAAAAATGATTCCTGGTAATCTGTAAGATAAAGTTTTAATTTCTTAACCTGCTATTGAAGGCTTCCTACCATTTATTATACCCAGTCTTTCTTTGTTCCACTGATTTTCTCTGTAGAATAGTCTCCTGTCCAGCTCAGTTGCCCTTTTTTTGATGAATGCATTCCTGATCTTCTCAAGGGCTCAAAGTAACCTCTTTCTCCTTAGAAATTTCCTTGGTACTTTATTTGTACTTCTCGAATGCCCTTGTCACTTTTAAACCTATAAAACATGTTTATGTAATATCTTGTCTCCTTTGATAGACTGCACATTGCTTTAGGTCACTGTCTATATCTTAATTTTTTTGGATCCTCCACAAAAGTAGTTTAATAACCTCACATGTTGTAGATAGTCCAGAAAATTTACTCAGTGTAAGAAAATATGTTTAGATTTATAAACCACTAAATTATTAACAAATTTTAGAATATGATTAACCTTCTTTGGTAAAAGTTCATTGTATTTACTGCGACTTGATTTCTGGGATCTACTTCTTTTACTAAAGCACATGCTTAAGCAGTGACATCATACTAAACATTGATGAGAGTTTTATGCTGGTTCCAGTAGAAGTTACAGCCCAAAACTGGATTTCTGCTTTATAAATTAAATAAATATAGATAGGAAAATTTGGTGGAGATTCAAACAAGCAGATAGTGCTTCAATGGATATATTTAAGTTACTGATACCATAATTATTCATGAAATGTAGAGTGTGACTAAGAAGAAAATTTGATTTGATAAATGTGCTTGTTATAAAAATTACGCTGATATTCAGCGGTTTTGGTGGTTTTTTTTTTTTTGCGGCTCTTCCTGCCACCCAGGCTAGAGTGCAGTGGCGCTATCTTGGACCACTACAACCTCAGCCTCCCAGGTTGAAGAGATTCTCCTGCCTCCACCTGGAATAGCTGGGATCACAGGCATGCACCACCACATCCAGCTGATTTTTGTGTTTTTAGTAGAGACGGAGTTTCACCATGGTGGCCAGGCTGGTCTCGAACTCCTCACCTCAAGTGATCCACCCACCTTGGCCTCTGAGTGCTGGGATTACAGCTGTGAGCCACTGCGCCCAGCCTATTTTATTTTTATGATCAAATTAATTTCAAGATAAGTGACTCTTGCTAAAATGGTATTTGAAATTAGTGGGACTGAGTAACCAGATGGAATGCTTTCTTGTCCTCAGTATGAATAATTATACTCCCTAGTACATTAAGTACTCTCATTTGCCTGCAAGCATTACATAAAATTATCAGTTAATCAGTTACATGGAACTGGCACGGTGTGAGATGTAGTACCCCCTACCTAGTAACAAATTAGTTTTGCACACTAGTGTTAACCCTGAATAAACATTATGATATAGGATTAGAAGTACTAATTTCTTCATACATGCTGACATATTTGAAAGCCTGACATAGATGTTAATATAAATATATTATGTGCCTTCTTTTTCGAATTATTTTTAAGTGAATGAAAGGAATACTCTACAGGAAGAAAATAAAAAGCTTTCTGAACAACTCCAGCAGAAGATTGAGTAAGTATTTTCCCCCATCCTTGTTGTTTTATTTTACTTCGCTATACAAACCATGAAGATACTGTAAGAGTTGCAGATTTCATTTTTAAAATTATGAAGTGTTCTGCAGTTAAAAAATACAAAGAAAATCACTACATTTTTGTGTTTTGAGAATATAGTGTGACTGCATCTCTTAGATTAGTGCTTGAATAAAGTGTCAACATTGTAATTAAAACATTTTAATTTTTATAATGATGTATTATACATAATACATTGTTAAAATACTTATATTTCAAACAGATGTTTGAGTTTTGTTAGCTCCCTTCCAGCCCTGTCCCAGAGCTTCATAAGTGTTTCATCTTATATAGTACTCAGGCCTATAGAACTTCTTCCTTCCTCTGTTTTTCTCCCTCTTCTCCCCATTTCTCTTAAAGAATAAAAACAGTAACTTTTATCTTGTGTGCCACTTCCTCTTGTGTTTTATGTTTATTATTTCTAATTCTCACTGTGACTTTGCAAAGTAGTTTTATTATCCCCACTTTACAAATGTGGAAACCAAAGGTCACAAAGTCACATAACTTGCCTATCATTTTACAGCTAGTAGGTAATAGGACTGTCACTCAGACCCATATTTTTTCTGAAAAACCTCTTTTCTTTCCATTATCCAACACTGTCTCAAAAAAAAGAACATTTTTCTAGATATGATCTGACTAATGCAGAGCGGAGATGTGACAAACTTTTAGTTCCCATTTATATAAAGCTTATGTACTATTTTTGAAAACTTAAGATTCAAGATAATCCTAATGGCATCATAGAGTTCCTAAAGATCCTGTTGCGTTTAAGTAGACATCTGCAAAAACTTCGGCAAAACTATGTAGATGTAACATATTATTTTGGCTTAGAATAGTTATTTTTGTATTAACACATCTCACAAGTAGAATTATTCTTACCAGAATTATTTTAGGATAATGGATATCCAGTAGAATTCTGATATTCTTCCCGTGTGATCGGTCTACTGAATACTGGTAGCAAAAGGGAATTTTGAGGAGAGATAATAGTCAGATGAGGAAACGAACCTATGAGATCAGACTGATGTTATAAATGTTTATAAGAAAATGTCAGCACTTTCTAATTTTAATAATGCTGTATAATGAAGAGAGAACACAGGACACAGATCCACAATCTGTTACATACAATTCCAAAACCCAAAAGGTTATTTTTGAGATATTATTCACAACCTAACCACTGCAATGACAGAATGCTGTTTATAGTCTTTATCTCACTTCATGTGAGGATTCATATGTTTTGCTGTGAAAATATCAATGTGTTTGATTACAGGATGATGCTTCAGACTCCACTAGAGCTGTTATGTAATTATGTATATATGTTCTGCATTACTGTATTACTTTCATTTTTTAAAAAAATCTGAATTTAGAATCCCATCTTCTTCCAAGGATTTCAGATAAGGGTTTGTTGACCTACATTAATTTATGTGAAGTGATTATGTATGTACGTAGCTTATGGTATTTTGAACACATCAGCCTTGATCTTTATGAGTACCAAAAGGATGAGATACCAAGTGTGTAGAAGTTAACACAGAATTAGATAGACAATTGCCTCAAAAACCAATGTGTATAAGTTCGGTTGAAACTATATCATGTCATTTGATTGGTAGACATGTGAATTCTAATTAGTTTATAATTTATTTTTAGTGTTATCAAGCACATACATTTTTCCGTTGAAACTCACCCATATTTTAGAAAAGAAGTGAAGGTGTGAAAGTTTGAAACTACAGGAAAGAATAATCATATAGATGAGCCTAAGGCATGTATGTTTATTTAGGACATGCTTAGTCAAAAGAGTATAGGAGATCTGATTCTGTCTTTTATTCTCATCTGAAATTTAAGATAGTTGTGATTCTCATGAACCAACATCTTTTGTGGCCTGGTGGCAAATAAATTACCTTTTGCTCGGCAGTCTTTTTTTTTTTTTTTTAAGCAATTATCATCTTGTAAAGGCAACCTAATTTTCTCTGATCACCTAAACCACTGTCATGTTATGCTATTTGTGCCTGAAATTCCCCTGAACTTTAGAAGAAAATATTATTTGACTTATATTTCTGCTTGTTAAATGCAGTAACTCTGACTCTTCTGAGCTAGTTTTGATATTACAGATGGCTTATATGGTAGGCTGGTTATTAGTGACACCAAAATTATTTGGTAAAATTTTGCCACTGTAAAGTTAAAAATGTATATAAAGCTAGGTATTGAGGTCATCATTCTCTTCATTTTGGAAAATAGATGTGATGGATCAGTGAAAGTCAAGGGAGTCTCTATATGTAACTTCAAAGGACTGTAGAATTCATTTCATTCAACTCTCTTCTAAATTGAATTCCTTATACAGCTTCTTTAACAAATAGCTATTGTTTGAACACGTCTAGTAGAAGTTTACTGTTTCCCAAGCCTATTTAAATTTAGTGAGACAGAATTATTAGAAAATTCTTTCTAAGTTTATAGAAATTACACTGCTTATAAGTTATATTTCTTGATTATGACTTTGCTTTCCGGGACCATCTTAAACAAGTCTGTTCTCCTTTGCTACTTCACGACTCTTTTGATACATGAAGACAGCTCTCATGGCCCTCCTGAGTCTTGTTTTCTCTAGAGTAAATATCCTCTGTTCATTATCTGTGGCATTAAATATCCTCTGCTCATTCATGTGGCATTACTTTGACTCTTCAAACTGTGAATTTTTTTAAATGTTTTAGTTTGTCAATATCTGAATTAAGAAATCAATATTCTAGGTATAGCTTGATCAGTGAAGCAGTACTGCCACTTCCTCTACGATGGCTATAACATTACTTCGTTAAGGTTAAATTATGTTTTAACTGGGAATGTAAGTTCTTCAGAGTAGAAAAGGAAAAAAGCTGAATATTTAAAACTTTTTTACAGACTCATGAAGGGAAACCCCAGATCCATAATTATAGGTCTTTGGGGAAGAAACCAACTAAAACAGTTTTGACAGGAATTTAATAGGGAGCAGGGGTCCACAAATCAAACAACTCAAGCCATCAGAAGGAAAAGTGAAAGGAGGACAAGTGTGCATAATTAATTTAACCAAAAACTGTGGCGTGAACTCTTTCCTTTTCTCAGAAAATCAGTGTGACTAATGTTTTAAAGAATGAACTTGATTAACGTATGGAGTTTTCTTTTTTCCTTTTATGAGAAAGGAAGACAAAGCCAGCACTCATTTACTTAGTTTGGGCACCTCTAGTTAGAGCTAGTTTTGTTTTTTTGTTTTTTCCTTTTGTGATCCCAGCTACTTCCACATTGACTCTGCCAGGAAATCAATTTCTTCTCGTGACTCATTCATGTTTCAGGTTGAATTTTTATGACTAATAGGCAAGCAGGCTGTGACGTGATTAGTTAAAGCTAGGTCTGATAGATTTCACACTCCATTAATTTATAAGCCTTTCTCATATGATTTTAACTTACTGTTTTTCCAGAATAAGAGAATTACAAGAAGAGATTAAAAATTAGATATTAGATCTGTTGCACAGAATGGTGACTTAATAAATGATTGTATATTTCAAAATTGCCAACTAGATTTTAAATGTTTTTACTAAAGAAAAAGATAAGTATGTGAAGTGATATATGTTAATTAGCTTGATTTAATCATTCTACAGTGTAAACATGTATCAAAACATTTTGTTGAACCCAGTAAGTAGATACAATTATTTTGTCAATTAAAAATAAAATTTGGCTGGGCACAGTGGCTCACGCCTGTAATCTCAGCACTTTGGGAGGCTAAGGTAGGCAGATACTTGAGGTCAGGAGTTTGAGACCAGCCTGGGCGACATGGTAAAACCCCGTCTCCATTAAAAATACAAAAACTAGCCAGGTGTGGTTGCACGTGCACCTGTAGTACCAGCTACTCGGGAGGCTGAGGCACAAGAATCATTTGAACCCGGGAAGCAGAGGTTGCAGTGAGCCAAGATCACACCACTGTACTCCAGCCTGTGCAACAGAAAGAGACTCTGTCTCAAAAACATAAAAATAAAATTTTAAATAATTAGATATTAGCTCTAAAGATTGTTCCTTGGTATAAAATATAGGATTAAAGCCTGCAAATAATATTGGTATCATTCAGGAAATTAAAGTGTAAATCTTTGTTGGGAAAAATTAGTCTTTGTCTTCCAATCAATGTTTCTTAAAAAATCTCTGTTGGTCATACTTCATACAGTTTTCACTATGTAAGTTTTTATTTGGAAATAGTATTGCAAGTTGATATGAGTCTAATAGGACAGACTGATTTGGTCATGTAAAGCCTAGATGTCTGACAGACTGGTAACGGTTGGCAAATAAGGTTAGTAATGGTTTGACGTGGGAAAATCAATTAACTTTATTTTTACTCAACATTCACAATTCAGTTCAAACCCAATCTTTCAGTTACCATTGATCCTGAATTGAGTTGGGCAAGAACGTATGCCTAGATCCACACACATTTATTCTCTAGTGGAATCTGGGAATGTCTCATATTCACTCAACAAATGTTTGTGCCATACCTACTATATGTCTGCAGTGTAGGCTCTTGTGATTCATCAATGAACCAAAGATCCTATCCTCTTAGAACTTATATTCTAACAGGTGAGCAATAGATACAATAAATTGCAGCTGGCCACCGTGTTTCATACCTGTAATCTCAGCACTTTGGGAGGCCGAAACAGGCGGATCACTTGAGGTCAGGAGTTTGAGACCATCCTGGCCAACATGGTGAAACCCCGTGTCTACTAAAAGTACAAAAATTAGCCAGGCATGGTATTGCGCACCTGTAATCCCAGCTACTTGGGAGGCAGAGGTTGTAGTGAGCTGAGATTGTACCACTGCATTCCAGCCTGGGCGATAGAGCAAGACTCAGACTCAAAAAAAAATCTAAATAAAAACGAGTACATTGCATACTATGTTAGAAAGTAATAAATGCTGTGGATAAAGTTTATAGTGCAGAATAACAGGGAACAGGAGTACTAGGGTGTATGAAGGGAGGTTGCAATTTTAAACAGTACAATTCCAGCAGACTTGAAGGAGATTAGAGAGATAATTAGCTATCTGGATATCTGAGGATGAGCATTCCAAGCAGGTGGAACAACTGGAGCAAAGAACCTAAGGTGGGAGTATGCTCAGTATGTTTGAGGAACCTCAAGGAAGAGAGTGTGTCAGCAGTAGAGCATAATAGGGAAAAAAAGCTCAGAGAGGAAAGATGGGAGGGGCACCATCAGGTCATGTAGGGTCTTCATGGATCAAAGGACTTTGGCTTGTGTTCTCAGTGAAATGAGCAGATGTGACAGGGTTTTAATGAAATTTCATCCATATGACTTAAGTCTTTTTGGTTGGTGGTTGTGGGTTTTTTTTGGTTTTTTTGTTTTTTTTTTTTTTTTGTAGACAGAGTCTCACTGTGTTGCCAAGGCTGGAGTGGAGTCGCATGATCTTAGCTCACTGCAGCCTCAACTTCCTGGGCTCAAGCAGCCCTCTTACCTCACTCTCCTAAGTAGTTGAGACTACAGGCGTGTGCCACCACGCCCAGCAAATTTTATTTTTTAATGTTTTTTTTGTAGCAGTAGGGTTTTGCCTGGGCCTCCCAAAGTACTGGAATTGCAGGTGTGAGCCACTGTGCCTGGCCTGACTTACGTCTTTTTTTTGTTTTTGTGTTTGTTTTTGAGATGGAGTCTCGCTCTGTTGCCCAGGCTGGAGTGCAGTGGCACGATCTTGGCTCACTGCAAGCTCCGCCTCCTGGGTTCGCGCCATTCTCCTGCCTCAGCCTCCCAAGTAGCTGGGACTACAGGCACCTGCCACCACGCCTGGCTAATTTTTTGTATTTTTAGTAGAGACAGGGTTTCTCCGTGTTGGCCAGGATGATCTCAATCTCCTGACCTTGTGATTTGCCCACCTCAGCCTCCCAAAGTGCTGGGATTACAGGCGTGAGCCACTGCACCCAGCCCCGACTTATGTCATAATAGGACTCTTGTGACTGCTGTTGAGAGTAGACTATAAGGGGGCCTAGATAAAAGTAACAGAAACTCAATTTTGAAGCCTTCTTGTAGACTATGAATAACACATTTGGTTAACAGTAGGGCCCTTAGGGTCTGACTGCTGAGATTTAAATCCTGACTCTGTTACTATTTTAGTAGATGACTTCTATATCTTCATTTCCTCATTTGTGAAATGAAAGTAATAATACCTCACAGAGTTGTGATAATTAAACTGATAATTTAAATAGTGCCGGGCAATGTAAACACATAACAAATATTGGTTGTTATCAGTGTTAGTGGTCTCATCCTGTATTTGTCAAGCGTGCCAATTCTACTACCACGATGTTTAATGTTCTTTCCTTTCCATATGTACTTAAAATATTCTAGTTCAGACCACAGACACAGCGTCTTGCCTGGACTATTACAGCCACTGTCTAATTGATTTCCTTGCCTCCTGTCCTTATGTCCCAATCTTGCACAATACTGTTAGATTGTCAGATTATATCCAAGCTCTGAAACCCTAATTTCTTTCCTCTTGCTTTCTACATTATGTGCACACTTAGCTTGTGGCTCTCCTTCATGTAATTCCAGCTTTCCCTTCTCCAACATAAGTACACAGTACTACGTGCCTGTCCTCAAACTGAATTCTCTCCTGATCTTGTCTGTAATGGGAAATACTTTTAATTTCACCTGAAGTGCTACTGACTATACTGTCTACTTCACTTCTCACAATAGTATTCCCCACTGGGTACTGTAATCATTTGTGTACTTATCTGCTTAGGTTTGGAACATTAGCTACAAGGGATTACATCCTTTAGAGCTTCATGTTTGTGTTCTACTGTAACTCCATGCCGTGTAGTAAATGTTTTAATACTCATTGAATTGATTTTCTTTCCACTGTTATTCTTCTCTAGGAATGATCAACAGCATCAAGCAGCTGAGCTTGAATGTGAGGAAGACGTTATTCCAGATTCACCGATAACAGCCTTCTCATTTTCTGGCGTTAACCGGCTACGAAGAAAGGAGAACCCCCATGTCCGATACATAGAACAAACACATACTAAATTGGAGCACTCTGTGTGTGCAAATGGTAAGAGTTGGAGTTGTCTTTGGGAGGCCGAGATGGGCGGATCACGAGGTCAGGAGATGGAGACCATCCTGGCTAACACGGTGAAACCCCGTCTCTACTAAAAATACAAAAAACTAGCCGGGCGAGGTGATGGGCGCCTGTAGTCCCAGCTACTCGGGAGGCTGAGCCAGGAGAATGGCGTAAACCCAGGAGGCAGAGCTTGTAGTGAGCTGAGATCCGGCCACTGCACTCCAGCCTGGGCAACAGAGCCAGACTCCGTCAGAGTTGGAGTTGTATTTTCGTTCTCTGGTTTTGTAAACCAGTGTTCATCTACTAGTTTTTACGTTGTTCGATCTAGTGGAAAGAAAATAGTCACTATTCCGGTATCCCATGGTACAACTATGAGTTTAACTTCTATTCATAAAGTGACCGAGAAGGCATTTTCTGCCCGTGTTATGTATAGATACATGTTGTCTATATGACATGTAAATATACCACATTTTATAAATATAGTTAAATAGTTTCTTTTTATTTTAAAAATATTCCTATGTGTATATATCCAAGGGGGATAGAAGGAAAAAGGAAAGGAACTTAATGTTAATTTCTACCTCCTGCGTACCAGGTATTATGCTGAGTGATTTGCATATATTATTGCTATGTTTTAATTCTTGTAACAGGCTTGTGAGATAACTATCAGCTCTTTTGTTTTATAGATGAGGAAAGATATGTTTAGAAAGGTTGAATAACTCACTCAAGGTCAGCTATCATGTAGATGAGTCAAAATTCAAATACAGATCTTCTTAGCTCTGAACTTTCGTACTCTCCAGGTCTTGCCACGTGGGTACTCCTGCCATTGGAGCTGTCTGTAACTGGCTATTTTTATTTGTTGTAATTTGTAGGAGTTAGTGGTAATCAAGAAATGATGTTATAATGTGTCCACTTTGTGACTTTTCAGTAGCATGTTTCTAATTCTAGCCTAGTTTATCATTTCTGCTAAATGCTTTAAAACTGCCTTTTCACATAGTCCCAAAATTTGTTATGTGCCGTGATACAAGTATTACTTTTAGTATTAATATAGAGCAAACATTAAAGACTTTAATTTTTAACCTAAACTATTTGGAACAAGGAAAGCATGGGGAGCGGGGGATATATACAGATTTCTATATTTGTATAATACAAATAAATTGTTGACAGTAAATATGCCTTTAAACAAAGAAGCAGATCTTATTCTTAGATGTTGGAACATTGGCGGTTTTACCCCATTTTATAAGCCTTTGTATCGCCATCTAGTGGAGAACAAAAGAACTGTTAAAAATCCTACACTTAAATAGGAGCTAAATTAAGATGTAAAATCATAGATCTAAAATGAATATCCGTTGACCTTTTAGTTTGCTATCAGACAGGACATGAATCATTAAAGATAATCACTGCATAATTTAGATCAGGTTTAAATTCATATATAAGGATATCTAGAAAATAATTCTGTATTAGGAAAGTCTTTTGTAACCAATATAAATGCTTCTGGTTTATTTCTTCTTTGTATGACAGCAGCATATAACTATTTAGAAATTTAATTCACTTGCTTTAATCTTGTTCTGATCAGTTTTTACTTGGAATCTGAAATTTAGTTTTAAGATGTACGATAACTTTGAGCCATACAAATGATTTTAAAATAACTTTTAAGGCCGGGCGCGGTGGCTCACACCTGTAATCCAAGCACTTTGGGAGGCCAAGGTGGGCAGATCACGAGGTCAGGAGATCGAGACCATCCTGGCTAACATGGTGAAACCACGTCTCTACTGAAAATATAAAAAATTAGCTGGTCGTGGTGGCACACACATGTAGTCCCGGCTACTCGGGAGGCTGAAGCAGGAGAATCGCTGGAACCCAGGAGACGGAGGTTGCAGTGAGCTGAGATCATGCCACTGCACTCCAGCCTGTGCAACAGAGCGAGACTCCATCTCAAAATAATAATAATAATAATAATAATAATATAATTTAAAATGCTTTAATGACTAATTAGTCCTGTTCTCTAACTTCCCTTGCTTACTTATTGTAAGGTTTATAATGCTTTTTAATATTATTCTCAAGTTACAAATAGTAAAACTGTTTTACTTTACTTTGTCCTTATTTTGGTTCTCTTTGAACTAAATCTTTAAATATTGGAGTGATTTCTGATAACACATGCTTCAGAGTTTCCTTCCTGAAAATAAAAACTCTGAAAGATCATGGAGATAAATGATATAGTATACATTAGATTGCTTAATCATTTGTTTATTGATTGATTATTTGAGATAGGGTCTTACTCTATCATCCAGGATGGAGTACTGTGGTGTGATCTGTAGCTTAATGTAGCCTGGAACTTTTAGGCTCAAGAGATCCTCCTGCCTCAGCCTCCCAAGGCGCTGGGATTACAGTCATGAGCCACTGTGCCCAGCCCAGTATACCTTTTTAAATTAACCTGCTGATGTGTAACAAATAAAAAAAGAAAAGTAACACTAAAATGTTACTACTCTGGGCAGTTTGGGTCAGAAGAAGCTGTCTGTTCTAGTCCCCTCTCTCCCAATGTCTTAACTTAAACTGCTTTGTTTCTTAGTGAAATTAAAGGAGCTTACTTCTTAGAATACAATAATTATGTCAATAAAATGGTACTTATATTGTATTTAAATACAGATAATACATTAAAATTTTAAATATGAATAAATAAAAATAATTTGATAATACTTTTCATCATTGTTTATTATGTAATCTCTTATTTTTTTCTCCCCTTAGAATTGAGAAAAGTTTCCAAGTCTTCAACTCATCCACAACATAATCCTAATGAAAATGAAATTCTAGTAGCTGACACTTATGACCAAAGTCAACCTCCAATGGCCAGTAAGCAAGATACTGAGATTACTTTACAAGTTTAAATTGTGGTTATTGGTGGGTAAGAGTGACCCACAGTCTAACTTAGACAATATTTTAAAGGTATTTTCCGTATAATTTTGTTTATATTACTAGTTTACTATCTTTTTCATATTGGAAAGTAATGTTATCCTATTAGTTCATATAAATATCCCTGATGATATTAATATAAATTACTAATAATTTTAAGTAAAGAAGGCTTTACTGTAATTTACTTATTTATTCAACAAATATTTAAGCATCTGTTGTATACCAGGCACTGAATAAAACAAAGCCCTTGTCCTCATGGAGCTTATGATCTAGTTGAGGGAGAAATAAAATTTATGTCAGATAGAAGCAAGTGCTCTGAAGAAAAGTAAAGCAGGGTAAGAAGGGATATTAGAAAGCCTCACTGGTAAAGTGTCGTTTGCATAAGGACTGAGGGAGGGAAGTGAGTCACGTGGCTATCTGGGAGACGGGCACCCAGGCAGAGAGATTTGCAAGCCCAGAGGCCTTGCAGTGAAGATGGCATTTGGTTTGTTTGAGGAACATTAAGGAACCCTGTGTGGCTGGAGCAGAGTGAGTGAAGGGGAGATTGGTTTGGACAAAAGGAAAAATAGAGTTAGCATTTACTGAGATGGAAGAGACTGGGAGCCACAGGTGTATAGGTTGGGGCAGGGGTGAGTAGAAATTAGAAGTTTCGTTTTGGGAATATTCTATTTGAAATGCAAACTCAACATTCAGGTAGAGTTTGGATTCGTGAGTAGATGTGAGTTAGAATTTAGAGAAGTTTAGGATGGAGACACATATGGAAGTTGTCAGCATGCAGATGGCATCTAAGCCATAAAACTAGATGAGATTACCAAGCAAGTGATAATAGAAGGGAATGAGAAGTCCAAGTATTGAGCCTTGAGGAACTTCATTACGTAAAGCCATGATTTTCAACTTTTCTTTTGTTGAAGAACCCCCACCCCAGCTTTTTTAGACATTTCTCCCTCCCCCCAATCCCTTCCCTACTGGAGTTTTAGTACTACAGATATACTGTATATCTGTTTAAGTGATACGTGTATGCATGTATGTCTGTGCTTTATACATAGTAAGGTTTTTTTTGCTCCCGCCTGCCCCGAACCAGTTTTACTCCCTTAGAGAAAAGATTGTAGCTGTTGAGGTTGTGAAAATGAGTAGGAACCAACAAAACAGAGAAGGAGCTGCCAATGAGATAGGAAAACTAAAAATGATGTCCTTTAAGCCAAGTGGAGAGAGGACGAAGGGGTGGTCAATTGTGTTTAACAATGCTAATAAGTCAAGTAAGATGAAGACTTCTTAGAATTGACCATGGGATTTGGTTGCATGGAGATCATTGAGTGTTGAACTAGTGACATGATAAAAACTATTAAGGTGTAATGGTGACCATCTGAGATCTGTCTCATGTTCAAAGGAAACTAAGGACAGAGAAAGTGGAAAGAGCACATACAAACAAGTCTTCCAAGACTTGACAGTCAAGAGGAGGAGAGAACAGGACATTGGCTAAAGAAGAACATGAGTCAAGGGATGATTTTTTCAAGATGGAATATTATAGCATGATTAGCACATATTTATGTTGATAGGATGATCAAGTAAAGAGGAGAAAATTAATAATTCTGGAGAAAGAGGGAACAATTGCTACATCCTTAAAAAGGTCAGAGGAGATGAGATCCAGAGCCCAGTTGTAAGGGTTGGTCAAGGTTAATCACTTATTCATTTTATAATAGTGTAAAAGTTACATTCTGAAAGCTACAAATCATTTAATATTAACATATGTGTCTGTTTGTCTGTCCATGAGTATGTGTGCATGTGCATGGAGGCTCCGGGTCCTCGGGATATAACACTGAGGTGCTAGGGATATAACACTGAGTGCAGCAGATCCTTGCTTCTCAGCTCTCTAGAACCAATTCTCTTCTGTTGCTACCAGGTCTTTGCTCCATTATTTGTCCTGTCTTCCTTATACAGTATCTGCAGCTTCTCTGCTGTCTTATTTTTAAGTATATACACGTATATGTTATCTTCCATCTTTAAAAAATAACCCCACTTTTAATAATCTCCACCTTTAGCTACAGCGTCTCTTCAGAGGTGAAAAAGTATTAAAGTCTATATTCAGTATCTCTACTTTCCTAATTCCCATTCACTCCAACTCACTGTAATATGGATTCTACTCCCACCCCCACCCGCAAGAGAGGAAGAGAGAGGGAAGGGGAGGGAAGGAAGAAAGGAGGGGAGAGAAAAGTGCTAGAGGAGCGGGGTATAGGGGAAGGGAGGGAGACTTACAGGAGTTGAAGAGAGGAGAATGCGTTCACAAACCCTTTGTTACTGCTTACACTTGAACTGCTTCTGACTGTAAATGTCATCAGTGTTGCTGTTCTCCAAAATATATGGTACTGTGCCTGTTCTATTTCTGTCTCTCTCTTTCTCTCTCTTTTTTTTTTTTTTTTTTTTTTGAGACCGGGTCTCTCTCTGTCACCCAGGCTGGAGTGCAGTGGCACAAACACAGCTCACTGCAGCCTCAACCTCCCAGGCTCAAGTGATCCTCCCACCTCAGCCCCCCAAGTAGCTGAGACTACAGGCACACACCACCATGTCTGGCTAATATTTGTATTTTTGTAGAACAGGGTTTCACCATGTTGCCAAGGCTGGTCTCGCTCTCCTAAGCTCAAGTGATCCACCTGCTTCGGCCTGCCAAAGTGTTGGGATTACAGGCGTGAACCGCTGTACCTGGCCTCACTTTCTATCTCTTCCTGGAGGAATGTCACCTAGAGTCAGTAGTCTTCTCTCATTCATATGCTAATAAATCCCAAACCGGTATCTCTGTCCAACTTTTTTCCTGGATTCCCAACCCGTGTATCTACCTGCTTTTGGATATCTCTACAGGGATATCCTTCAATTTCAGCATGTCTACAGTTGACACTTAACCTGTCAAACTAAATCTTTATCCTTGCATTTGCAATCTCAGTGAATGACACTATACATGCCTCTTTGAGTCATCCTAGATTTCTGCTTCATCTGTTTTTTCTCAACAGCCTCTAAGTTTTACTGATTCCACCTCCTACATATCTGTTTTACATATTCTTCTGTGCCCCTATTATACTAGTTTAGGCTACTAACATCTCTCATCAAGACAACATGTTCTAGTAATCTAATTAGTCCTCTTGCCTATTAGTGATTGCTTCTTGCCTAGTGAGTGTCACAGCCACAAATACCTTTTCAGCCCACACATTGCATTTGTTTTATTTAAAACTCTTAGACATCTCTTCATTGTCTACAGGATAAATTTGAAACTCCTTAGCATAATCTGACCCCTAACCAACCTAACTGGGTTCATGTCCTACTCCCATCTTCTGCAGTTTGACTTCTGGCAGTCAAACCACGCATAGCAAACCCCAAACAAGCAATTTTATTTCACTTATCTAGACCCTTAATTATACCTAGAATTCTTTCTGTCCCAGTCCAGTTAACTTGACATATTCTTCCTTCTCTCGAGTCAGCTTAAGCATCACTTATAACTTTCCTTGATTTCCCAAGAGATTTAGAAGTCCTTATTCTATGTTTGAATCACCCCTTTTATGTACCTTTATTATAATATGTTTATCACATTCTGTTGCAATTCTCTTTTTACCTTGCAACTGTATAAGCTCCTTGAGAACAAGAACTTTTCTTTTCATCTAGTGCTTAGCACAATACCTGGAACATAATAAGTGCTCCATAAATATTTGAGTTAAACCTTTATAAAATACTAGAACATAGGTGATTTATGAATATGTGTTATCTTAACCTGAAACATGCAGTGCTGACAACCTCTCCTACAAAGTATGTTTTCATGAAAGATATTGTACATACAGTTTGATATTCATGCTGTAACATAAGTCACAATAATTCCACTGTAAATCCATTTTATGATTTTTTTCCCCAGTGGCAATAAGAAAAATTACCTATTACATTCAGTTCATTTAGGAAAAACATAAAATTTACTTGGAAAATTTTAGCATGCATGGACCTGCAACTTATTGCCATTTATGGTAGGTATATTGGACTTCTTGCACAGAGTTTTAAAATGGGTCTAGTGCCATCTTACAAAGTATGAGCCTTTTCCTTTCTCTTTTGTCATTTTAATATGTCTAGCTTCTACAGTTTTGTAAAGTTGGTTTTATTATTTATTAAAATGGTTTATTATTTATTCTTAGAAACACATGGAACAAGCAGCTGTACCCCTGATAAGTCATCTTTTAATTTAGCTACAGTTGTTGCTGAAACACTTGGACTTGGTGTTCAGGAAGAATCTGTAAGTAATTGTTTAGTTTGGCAATAACATGAATTAATTTTGTATGTTTTTAGGTCAGTTCTTAGAGAATTAAGCAAGAGAATTATTTTATCTAAAGATCTTGAGTAAAGGCCTAAAACAAAACTTATGTTGTTAGAAAGTCCTATTTCTGTTGTCCAGCCCAGCAGTCTCAGAAATCTAGAATCTAGAATTCTTGGGATATGGGTTGAGTCAAAATTTAGGGGAGTAATCACGGCATAGAGATTTTGTCCACTTTCTTCACTTCCCCCTCTCTCATGCCCCCTCCTTGCCCTCATCTAAGAGATAGACCTAAACCTTTAGGTTGATTTCAGAATTGTTGTTTTGTTTGTTTTATTTTTTAGAGATAGGGTCTCACTGTGTTGCCCAGACTGGAGTGTGTGTCTATTCACAAACACAATCATAGAGCACTATAGCCTCAAACTCCTGGCCTCAAGTGATCCTCGCATCTCAGCCTCCCAAATAGCTGGGACTACAGACATATACCACCATGCCCAGCTAATTATTTTTGTAGAGATGGGGGTCTCAACTGTGTTGCCCAGACAGATCTCAGACACGTGGCCTCAAGAGATCCTCCTGCTCAAAGTGTTGTTGAGATTACAGATATGAGTCACCACATCCAGCTGTACTCTTATTAAGTTGTCTTGCTGTTGAATTTCTAAAACTTGAATTGGTTTTTCATTACATATGGATTTGTTTGTCCTTTCTAGTTTTAAATTCATTCTTAAATGATAATGGGTAGTTTTTAACCTTTGAACTTTGAATGCGTTTTAATACTTTCTAATTCCCTCCTACCCATAAACCTGGCAAGTCATAGCTTAGACACCAAATAGATTGAGGGAGCTGAAATCTATTGACTTGCTGCTCAACGTGTGATCCATGGGCCAACAGCATCTGCATCACTTTTGAAGTTTGGTGGAGATGCAGAATCTCAGACCTACTGAACTTGCATTAACAGGATCTCCAGTTGACTTGTATGCATGTTAAAGATTGAGAAGCACTGTTCTGTAAAGGATTATTTTAAATTCATCTCCTATCAGTATGAATAATTATCTCTATTCCCTTCTGCACATCTTAATGTTGTTTTTTGGAATTGGAGTTTTATATGCAAGTAGTAGAATATACTTATGTAAGACACTGATGCTTTTCTCTTTAAACTTAGAATATGCTTCATATTTTTCATTGTGGTGAAATTAACAATCATTTTGAAGTGTACAACTCTATGATATTTAGTACATTCACAATATTATGCAGCTATCACTTCTATTCAGTTCCAAAGCATTTTTATCACCTTCAAAGAAAACCTCATACCCATTAATCGTGTATCCCCATTCTCCTCACCTCATTCTTCCACCTCCCACTTGCATCCTCTGTCAACTACCAATCTGCTTTCTGTCCCTATAGATTTGCCTATTCTGAATATTTCATATAAATGGAATCATACATTATATGGCCTTTGTCTGGCTTCTTAGTATATTTTTGAGGTTCATCTGCATCGTAACATATATCAGTACTTCATCCCTTTTTAAGAATGAACAAATCCCATTACATGGGTGTGCTTCCTATTTTACTCTTGAAGGAAACTCAAGGTCCTATGAGCCCCCTTGGTGATGAGCTCTACCACTGTCTGGAAGGAGATCACAAGAAACAGCCCTTTGAGGAATCTACAAGAAATACTGAAGATAGTTTAAGGTAATCATGGGCACATTGGTGAAAACTTACAAGCTATTGGTGAGATCCCATTACAATGAATTCCATATAATTAAACCATTTCTCTCCTTCAACATATAGTTGGTTATTCTGGTTATATACATTTTTACTTTAAAAATTGTCTCCCTAGTTTCTGACCAATTGAGAGCTTTTTTGCATTACAGTAGAAAGGTGGATATCATTTTTAGCTACTTTCTGTGTTTCTGTCAAGCAGTACTTGTTCCCAGTACTTGTCACTCTGCTCCTTTAAAGAGCCAGCCATCCCTTTGGGGTTTATATTTCCAAAAACTGGATGTTCTACAAAATGCATCTAGAAGCTTGGATGAGCTTCCAAGATTGTATTGCATCTCATTTTTACCAATTTCAGAATATCTATTAACTAATAATACAGCCATTCCATGATTATCAGTGGGGGATTAGTTATAGAACCCCCTCCCCCGTGGGTACCAAAATCCAAAGATGCTCAAGACCGTTACATAAAATGGCCATCATTATTGTGTATAACCTGTGCACATCCTCCTGTATATTTTATGTAATTTCCAGATTAGTTATAACACCTAATACAATGCCTACCTATCAGTCCATTTGCAAAGATTCAACATAGTACTTGGCACATGGGAAATTCAAGTTTTGCCTTTTGGAATGTTGTGAAATTTGGATTTTTTACCCAAATTATTTTCTAGCCACATGGTTGAATCTATAGATGCAGAACCCACAGATAAGGAGGGCCACTGTACCTGTATTTATGTAGCATTTTGCTTTTTAAAAGAGCTTTCGGTTTTTAGATATATAGATATGTATATCACAGTCTGTCATCTTAGTAACTGATGAAAGTAGATTTTGTTACCCTCATTTTTTGGTTTATTTTACAGATTACAAAAATGCAGCTCCAAAAAGGTTAGATGTCTTGTTTAAGGCCATATAGCTATTTAAGTGGTAGAGCCAGAGATCTCACCCAGCCCACATCTTCAAACTTAAACTTACTGCTCTTTCTACGGATATTTCCTCTGCTAGAGACAGGCTGAATCTTAATTTATGTTGAATTCTATAGTGTAAGAATTTTGTTTCTTGGAGTTACTCATGATAAAATTTCATAACAAAAGAACTTAGGTTCTCAGTGGAATTTATTAAAATATGATTTTTGTTTGTTTGTTTGTTTCTTGAGACAGAATCTCACTCTGTCATCTAGGCTTGGCTCACTGCAACCTCCGCCTCCCAGGTTCAAGTGATTCTCATGCCTTAGCCACCTGAGTAGCTGGGATTACTGGCGTGTGCCACCACACCTGGCTAATTTTTGTATTTTCAGTAGAGACGGAGTTTCACCATGTTAGCTAGGCTGGCCTCGAACTTCTGGCCTCAAGTGATCTGCCCACCTCAGCCTCCCAAAGTGCTAGGATTTACAGGCATGAGCCACCGTGCCTGGCAAAAGATGATTTTTTGTATAATAAAGTGATTTAAAGTACTTAGGAAAAATTTTTTAAATATGAATATTATGATATTGAGAAATACTTCCTATGTCATTTTTCTCTGCTTTTCCCCTTCTCTTTTGTCATCTAAATGAAGAGAAGCCAAAAGCTCTACCTTGTCTTAAATTTTGGTTAATCATTTGCCTCTAAGAGGTAGATAAGACCTTACTGTTAATTCTGTATTAAAAAGTTGTTATCACTCTTTATTTAGATTTTCAGATTCTGCTTCAAAGACTCCTCCTCAAGAAGAATTACCTACTCGAGTGTCATCTCCTGTATTTGGAGCTACCTCTAGTATCAAAAGTGGTTTAGATTTGAATACAAGTTTGTCCCCTTCTCTTTTACAGCCTGAGGGAAAAAAACATCTGAAAACACTCCCTTTTAGCAACACTTGTGTATCTAGATTAGAGAAAACTAGATCAAAATCTGAAGATAGTGCCCTTTTCACACATCAGAGTCTTGGGTCTGAAGTGAACAAGATCATTATCCAGTCATCGTCTAATAAACAGATACTTATAAATAAAAATATAAGTGAATCCATAGGTGAGAAGGGTAGGACTGAGTACGTTAAAGATTCTAACTCCGATAAACATTTGGAGCCCCTGAAATCATTGGGAGGCCGAACATCCAAAAGGAAGAAAACTGAGGAAGAAAGTGAACATGAAGTAAGCTGCCCCCAAGCTTCTTTTGATAAGGAAAATGCTTTCCCTTTTCCAATGGATAATCAGTTTTCCATGAATGGAGACTCTGTGATGGATAAACCTCTGGATCTGTCTGATAGATTTTCAGCTATTCAGCGTCAAGAGAAAAGCCAAGGAAGTGAGACTTCTAAAAACAAATTTAGGCAAGTGACTCTTTATGAGGCTTTGAAGACCATTCCAAAGGGCTTTTCCTCAAGCCGTAAGGCCTCGGATGGCAACTGCACGTTGCCCAAAGATTCCCCAGAGGAACCCTGTTTACAGGAATGCATCATCCTTCAGCCCTTGAGTAAATTCTCTCCAGACAATAAACCAGCATTACAGATAAAAGAAGAAAATGCTGTCTTCAAAATTCCTCTACGTCCACGTGAAAGTTTGGAGACTGAGAATGTTTTAGATGACATGAAGGTTTGTGTTAAATGTTCAAGGATTTTGATTAAAATGGTAGCTTGTGATTTCATTTAGAGCTAACAGTTATTTGTGTTTTAGGGTGCTGGTTCTCATGAGCCAATAAAAATACAAACCAGGTCAGTCCATGGAGGATGTGAACTTGCATCAGTTCTTCAGTTAAATCCATGTAGAACTGGTAAAATAAAGTCTCTACAAAACAACCAAGGTGTGTACACTGTAAACAGGATCTCCACTTTTTTAATGACTTTAAACTGAATGTCATTATTTACTTTTTTAAATGGATTGAATTGTTTTGGAAAAAAACTTATTTCTTCCTTCATGTGTCTGTATTTATAGGATGATTCTTACATTTTACTGGTGATTTTTCTGTTCTTATGCTTTTTGAAAAAAATGAATTGAGATCTTTTGATACCTACTTTTATATATGATTTTGTAAATTTACTTATTTTATATAGTTTATTTTCTTTACAAAAGTTTTAACAAATTTAAACTGTATAGAATTTTTAAAAATAAAAATTAGAATGTTCATTATCTAAACTTTGTTCGTCACCCCATAGGACATTTGTCATTTTTCTTTGCATTTACACGTATATCTGTAAACATATTCATGTATATACTTACTTTTTTTTTTTTTTTTTTTTTTGAGACGGAGTCTCGCTCTGTGCAGTGGTGCAGTCTTGGCTCACTGCAAGCTCTGCCTCCCGGGTTCACACCATTCTCCTGCCTCAGCCTCCTGAGTAGCTGGGACTACAGGCGCCCACCAGCACGCCTGGCTAATTTTTTTTTTTTTGGTATTTTTAGTAGAGACGGGGTTTCACTGTGTTAGCCAGGATGGTCTGGCTCCCCCGACCTCGTGATCTGCTGCCTGCAGCCTCCCAAAGTGCTGAGATTGCAGGCCTGAGCCACCGCGCCCAGCCACTTACATATGTTTTTAAACTCCTTTAAAAACATTGTTGACCTGGCACGGTCGCTCACACCTGTAATTCCATCACTTTGGGAGGCCGTGGCAGGCAGATCACGAGGTCAGGAGAGCGAGACCATCCTGGCTAACGGTGAAACGCCGTCTCCTAAAAATACAAAAAATAAGCCAGGCCTGGTGGCAGGCACCTGTAGTCCCAGCTACTTGGCAGGCTGAGGCAGGAGAATGGCGTGAACCCAGGAGGCGGAGCTTGCAGTGAGCCGAGATGGTGCTACTGCACTGCACTCTAGCCTGGGTGACAGAGCGAGACTCCGTCTCAAAAAAAAAAATTGTTTGCCCTAAGATATATAGGTATCTTTTCATAATTTTGCTATCTTTTATTAATATTATTATTTGAGACAGGGTCTCACTTTGTCACCCAGACTGGTGTGCAGTGGCATGATCACGGCTCACTTGCAGCATTGACCTCCAAGGCTCAGGTGGATCCTCCCATCTCAGCCTCCTGGATAGCTCGGACTACAAGCACGCACCACCACACCCAACTGATTTTTTTATTTTTTGAAGAGACAGGGTTTCACCATGTTGCCCAGGTTGGTCTCGAACTGCTGGTCTCAAGCCATCTGCCTGCCTTGGCCTCCCAAAGTGCTGGGATTACAGGTGTGAACCACCCACGCCCAGCCTGCTATCTTTAAAAAAGTAATTCTTTCTTTTTTTCAGCCACCAAACATTTCTATAGTTCAAGTGCAGTATTTTTTCTTGTATTCTTAATTGGCAAGTTATTCCTTTATTCTGGGTTTATTTTCCCTTTTTCCTGAAACACAATCATTAGTTGTTTTTCTAGTAAGTGTTTTAGTCTCTATATGAAAACATTTTTTTCACTATCATTCATGATTTTTTTGAGCTTTTTGTTTTTATTTTTTTCATGGTTGTTCTAGGGATTACTTAGCATTTTACAGTCTACTTGGAGTTAATGTACCACTTCATGTTCTGTAACTACACTTTATGTAGTTCCTGTGTATTATATCTACATACTTTGAAAACCCCACCAGACAATGTTATAGTTTTCAATTTTAAAAAAATTTTAATTGAAATACAAATCACATACCATAAAAATCACCCACTAAAATGTTGAATTCCGTGGTTTGATATACCCACAGAGTTGTACAACCATCACTGTAGTCTAGGTTTAGAACATTTTCATCACTTTCCTTCCCCATATCCCCTCCGTAGTCCTAGGCACCGTGAATCTACTTTCTCTCTTATAGACTTGCCTATTCTGGAGTTTTCATATAAATGGAATCATTTAATATATGATCTTTTGTTACTTCTTTCCCTTGGCATGATGTTTTCAGTTATCTGTTACAGCATATATCAACATTTTATTTCTTTTTATTGGATAACTTTTTTTTTATTATATAAGTATACCATATTTTAGGCATTTATTAGTTGACATTTAAGTTACCGCTTTTTTGCTGTTATGAACTATGCTGCTATGAACATTTGCATACAGGTTTTTGTGTGGATGTATGTTTTCATTTTTCTTGGATTATACCTAGGAATGGAACTGTTGGACCATATACTAATTCTACATTTTACCTTTTGAAGGATTGCCTATTTTCCAAAGCAGCTACACCATTTCACATTTCCACCAGCAGTATGTGAGGGTTTCAGTATCTCCACATCCTCACTAGCACTTGTTATAGCTTTTTGATTTTTGCCATCTCGTGGTTTTGGTTTGCATTTCCTCGATGGCTAATGATGTTGAGCATCCTTTCATGTTTATTGGCAATTTGTGTATCTTCTTTGGAGAACTGTCTGTTTAGATCCTTTGCCCATCTTTAATTGGGATATTTGTCTTTTCATTGAGCTGGGAGAGTTCTTTTTTTTTTTTTTTGAGACGGAGTCTCGCTCTGTTGCCCAGGCTGGAGTGCAGTAGCGCGATCTCCAGTCACTGCAGGCTCTGCCTCCCGGGTTCATGCCATTCTCCTGCCTCAGCCTCACATGTAGCTGGGACTACAGGCGCCCGCCACCGTGCCCGGCTAATTTTTTTTTTGTATTTTTCATAGAGACGGGGTTTCACCGTATTAGCCAGGATGGCCTCGATCTCCTGACCTCGTGATCTGCCTGTCTCGGCCTCCCAAAGTGCTGGGATTACAGGCGTGAGCCACCGCGCCTGGCCGAGAGTTCTTTATATATCTTAGATATAAGTCCTTTACCAGACATATGATTTGCAAAAATTTTATATTCTTTAGGTCACATAATATTTTAAAGTGATGAGAATTTTTGAAATCAGTTTTTTAATTGCTTGCTCTTTCCCTTTACCTAAGATGTATCCTTTGAAAATATCCAGTGGAGTATAGATCCGGGAGCAGACCTTTCTCAGTATAAAATGGATGTTACTGTAATAGATACAAAGGTAAGTTAAAAAGTAAAACCAAAACTCATTTGACTCTTGTTCTAATGAGGTGTTAGTCAACCTTCTCTCGTGACTCACTCTATCACCTTAAGATAGTCAGATACCTCTTAAAACCTACATGTATTTACGCAGAAAATTAAGAAATAAAAATACTTATTCTTCTAACTTTATGGTATTTTTTTAAAGGGTAATAATGCTTTCTGACTTTAAAGGGCTTTGCTGAAAAATATTAATATAGTAATACAGTTTTTAAAAGAATGCAGTGGCCAGGCGCAGTGGCTCATGCCTGTAATCCCAACACTCTGGGAGGTTGAAGAGAGAGAATCACTTGAAGCCAGGAATTCGAGACCAGCCTGGGCAACATAACAAGGCCCTGTCTCTACAGGAAATTTTAAAATTAGCTGAGCATGGTATTGCATACCTGTAGTCCTAGCTTCTTGGGAGGCTGAGGTTGGGAGGATACCTTGAACCCAGGAATTCAAGGCTGCAGTGAGGTATGATCACACCACAGCACATCCAGCCTAGGCAACCAGAGCAAGACCCTGTCTCATAAATAAAAATAATGCAAAATGCTGCATGTCTTATATAATTTTATCTTTCATTAAAATAATTCATCATGTCTTCATTAGCTTTAAAATAATGTACCATAAAATTTATTTTCCAAGTCGACTATTTTTAAAAATACTGTATTTTTTAAAAATTAAAATTCATAGCGGAAATAGTTTTTTGTCTTGTATTTAGGTTCTGTGTAGTTTCAGAAGTTCCCTTTCACTTGGTAGCATATTAATAACAAAGTATTTAACATTCACTGAGTAATATATGCCTATCAAGAAATTAAATTTAATTTTTGAAATTGTTCTTAGTGTACATTGATGTTCATTACTATGAGGCAAATTGGAAAAGAAAGGCAGGAAAAGTTCAAGGGTGTTTAGTGGTAAATAATTCTCCCTTTTCCTGGCAGCAGTCCTTCTTTTCCTAGGCTTGATTATACTGAAGCTAAAATGTTTTATAAGCAGTAAAACCTAAATCCTTACCTATTTGTAAAGTATAAAAGTAAATACAGCTTAATGCTTAAAAGTGGTAAAATGTATGTTATGTATATTTTACCAAAATGTTTTGTAAAAATTAAATATAAGACCATAAAGGAATAATTGTTAAAACTTTTGATTTTTAAAATATTTATTCAGGATGGCAGTCAGTCAAAATTAGGAGGAGAAACAGTGGACATGGACTGTACGTTGGTTAGTGAAACCGTTCTCTTAAAAATGAAGAAGCAAGAGCAGAAGGGAGAAAAAAGTTCAAGTAAGATTTTTGTTTTTGTTTTTTATTTTAATAAAAAACGTATGTGAAGTTTGTAGTTGTACCATTGCACTGATTAGCTCGAGTGACCTCTTCACCATACACCAGGTTTTTTCCTGCTCTATTAACTTTATGTTCCTCTTAGGAAAGCTCAGTTTCAGTACGTCAGAAAAAAAAGTCTTTAGCCAAAATAATTTCATTTCAGAAAAGATTCATATCTCCAGGGATTTGCAAATTTCAGCCAGCTACCAGTTTTGTAAATAAAGTTCTACCAGAGCACAGCCTTATTCATTTCTTTATGTATTGCCCATCGCTGTTTGTTCCATACAGCTGCAAAATTGAGTAGTTGGTGCAGAGACCTTATAGCCCCACAAACCTCAAATAGTTATTTTCTGACCCTTTAAGAAAAAGTTTGCTGATCCCTGGTATAGATACTTTTCTATAAATGGTATAACAGGAAGTCTTGAGTCCTGTGTTAGAATTAACGTTTGCTAAAGCAATTTGATAAGGAAAGAAAGGAGAAATCTACTGAGAAGTGTTAGTATAGTTTTACAGGTTAACATTCAGAATCATAGTGTATATGCTGAGTTAATCTGCTGTATTCCCCCTCTACTGATGAGGCAATTTGGCCAAATTGGTGGTCTACAGCCCTTTGTAGTGAGAATCTATTAGTTGTTCACCCAAAGTCTTGATTTTCCAGAAGAGATGAGAACAATAGGAGGATTTTGGTTAGCACTACCTTAGCAACTTTCCTAACTGTAGGGGCACATGACATGAGAACAGCTAGACTAGGAACAGTTGTCATTTATCACCCTTATGTATTGAAGGGCAAGGGTCTGCCACATGGGGAAGCAGTGCTAAAAGCAGAGACATTCCCCAGTGATCATTTGTTAGAAGCCAAATACATTGAGGCTAGGTGTGCATTCCTTATCTTCTGCTAAATTTTCTGTAGTCTACCTGCTCAGAGCAAAAAATAAAATAGTCTTGCCCTGGCTTCTTCTGAATCGGCGTATCTATTGCTGCCTTAAATGCAGTAAATGAAAGAAAATTTTAGTAGTCTTTGCCTTATTTGTTTTTCAATGACATATAACAAACCGTATGATGAAGCAGATGGTTACCTAGGTAGAGAAGCCAATACCTATTAAAAGAAAAAACCTTCACAGTAGTTTATTGCCATTTTATGGTTTGCATGACACTAAATAACTTTTCTTAAGAGGATACTTTGCTTTTAAGATTATTTTCTTCCTGGTACTAGCCTCTGATCATGTTTTTCTCATTTTTGTAGAAAAGAGAAAATCTAAAGTATGCCTACTTTAAATCTACTCAGAAGACAATAGTTTCTCAAATTTATTTGAAGCAAGTATCATGTGAAAGAGAAATTAGCACTTGGACTAATGAAGGGAAATTATAGAGATAATTTTGGCTAATAAAGTGCTGTGGATACTATTGCTACATAATGAATGAATCACTGGAATAACTTAGAGGATTCAAACAAAAGCTTTTCTTATCTTCCTAGTTTCTGTGGCTCAGGAATTCAGGAAAGGCTTGGCTGGTCAGTTCTGTTTCAGGGTCTCATGCAGTTGTAGGCAGATGGTGGCTGGAACTGAAACAGCAGAGGGCTGGGCAGCTGGAGAGTGACTTGGCATCTCCTCATTCACTCTCAGGGCTTATTCACATAGGCTCGTTTGAGCTTCCTCTTCACATGGAAGATAAGTTCCCAGAGTTGGCACCCCAACAGAACAAAGCAGAAGCAGGTGGCATTTTTATGACCTCAGAGGTGACATAGTGTCACAAAGATCTGCACAGGCATAAAGTGAAATGAACAGGCCCTCAGTGACACTCAGTGGGAGGAGCGTTGACATCATGTTGTAAGAACAGCACATGGAGTGGGAGACATTAGTGAGGTTATATTTAAAAAAAAAAAAAAAAATTTACCCCATAAGGTAAAACTTTTCCAACACTCAGAATTGGTTTAAAATGAAATATACCAATAAAAATTCCATATTACTGCCAGTATTTCAATTCAGAAAATTTTCATGCACCTACTCTGTGTTAGACTTACTAGGTGCTGTGACAGAAAGATGAGCAAGGATTTATTCTCTGTCTTCAGGTATTTCACAATCACAAATCAAATAAACAAAAATAAATCAGCAATTTAACATTTTGCTTTACAAACAGCATACACAGAATGTTCTGAGGATGCCTAGCACAATACCTAGTGCATAGAAGTTGTATTTTATTTACAAATTTGACCTTCAGCATGCAGAATGTTTAATTATCAGTAAATATCAAGCAAAAATTTTGTAGTAGGAAGTGTTTTAGGAACTAGAGATAATAAACAGAACAAAAGTACTTACCTCATGGAACTTACATTCTAATGAGAGAAATAAGCAATTATATATATAATAGATGGTGGTAAGTCCAGGAGAAAGGTAAAGCAAGTTAAGAGTGAGAGAGTGCTGCAGGTTGGGAGAGGTGGTACTTACATAGAATAATCTCAGCAGACCTCTTTTCTGTCATATTTGTTAGCCAACTGGATTTAAACTCTGGTGTTTTTTAAGTGTGATTATGTAATGGAAAATGTTGTTAGATCTGTGAAGATGAATTTATCACTTTCCATGTCAAATATGGCATTGAATTCCTAATTTCTAGTAATACTAAACTACCAAATGCTAATGATGGTGAAAGAAAATACTTTTTTGCTACTTAATAACAAAAGTAAGCATAAGAGGGTAGAGCACAGTGACTCGCACCTGTAATCCCAGCACTTTGGGAGGCCAAGGCGGGTGGATCACTTGAGGTCAGGAGTTTGAGACCAGCCTGGCCAACATGGCGAAACTCCGTCTCTACTAAAAATACAAAAATTAGCCAGGTATGGTGGCGCACACTTGTAATCCCAGCTACTTGGGAGGCTGAGGCAGAAGGATTGCTTGAACCTGGGAGGCGGAGGTTACAGTGAGCCAGTATCGCATCCCTGCACTCCAGCCTGCGTGACAGAGTGAGATTCCGTCTCAAAAAAAAAAAAAAGCATGAGTAAAGGACATTTAAAGCCGTAACATAAAGTCTTTGTAAATGTACAGTAACTACCCAGAGTTGGGAGTTTATTCTTACCTCATACACGAATTACAAGAATTAAACCTCATTATAAGAATCATGACTTAAGAAGTGTTTGTAAACACTTCATTACATACATTACAGTTTGTTACTCACTTACAGTAACTGAATTAACACTCAGCCTTACAGCTTGCAACTAATATTCTCAGAATCATGTTTAGCATGTGTCCACAAACACTTCACTACATGCATTACATCTATACACCAAAAGAACACTTCACAGCTAGGCTTGCAACCCTCATTGTAATAATCATGCCTTTAAACACTTCATTAATATACATTATAGTTTGTTACTCACTTATATTCACTGAATTTAGCACTCTTAACAAGACAGCTTACAAGTAACATTCTTAGAACTATCTTTTGCATATATATCTACAAGCCTTTCACTACCTGTATTACATCTATTCACTGAAAGAATACTCTTCAGAATAAGGCCTGTAATCCACATTTTTTTTCTTTTCTTAAAACATTTTTTAAACTATTAAATTTTATTTTAGGTTTGCAGGTTCCTAAAAAGGTTTGTTATATAGATAAACACGTGTCATGGGAATTTGTTGCACATATTATTACATCACAGTTATTAAGCTCAGTACCCAATATATAATCCTTATTTTCACAACCATGTTTTAAAAAGTGTCTTTAAGGACTGCATTCTGTTATTGTGTGGCAGTTACTACAGTTTCATGATGGTCTACATAGAAAGCAAAAAAGCTTGCTTGTTGCCCTCAGCCAATGCTCTTTTACATAGATGAAGAAAGAAAAATGAATGATAGCTTGGAAGATATGTTTGATCAGACAACACATGAAGAGTATGAATCCTGTTTGGCAGATAGTTTCTCCCAAGCAGCAGATGAAGAGGAGGAATTGTCTGCCGCCACAAAGAAACCACACAGTAAGATTATTTTCTCTTTAACTATGGCTTCTCAGTTGCAGAATTCAGTAAGTTAAGTTATCAAGCTAATTAACAAAGGCTTGATGACATATCAACAATTGAAGTCTCATATTTCTTGTATAAATTTTTTCACCTTTTTTAAATTTTGAGATAATGTCACATTAATAAGAGTTCCAGAAAATTGTTCGGCAGTCTCCTGTACCTTTCACTCAACCTCTCCTTATGTTAATGTATTATATAGCTATAAGGTATTTATTAGAACTAAGAAACTAACATTAGTTTGGTATTAGAAATTTCTTTCTAAATACGCATAAAATTGATAAAATTTTTGAGAAACTTCTGTTAATTATTAAATTAATTGTAATAAAGTAGAAGGAGAAAATTTTGTAGAACATTCAGATGTAGCCAGGCACAGCAGTTCGCACCTGTAATCCCAGCACTTTGGAAGGCCAAGGCAGATGGATTGCTTGAGCTTAGGAGTTCAAGACCAGCCTGGGCAATAAGACAAAACCTCATTTCTACAAAAATTATCTCGGCATGGTGGCACATATCTGTAGTCCCAGCTACTTGGGGGCTGGGGCGAGAGGATCGCTTGAACACCCAGAAGGCTGTGGCTGCGTCAGTGAATCACCCACTGCACTATAGACTGGGCAACAGAGTGAGACCCTGTCTCCAAATAAATAATTATACTACAGCCTGGGCAACAGAGTGAGACCCTGTCTCAAAATAAATAAATAATTATACTACAGCCTGGGCAACAGAGTGAGACCCTGTCTCAAAAAAAACATAGTAATAATTAAATTCAAAACAGGAAAATTCAGATCTGTTTTCTGCTGTGAATGCTTTATCTTACCAGCCAAAATACCTAATGTAACTATGTGTATTAGTCTTAATATCTCTTTCATTAGAAGCAGTAATTTTATTATGTAGGATAGCAATCAGAAAAAGAATAATTGAAAATCTAAGTAGATAATCTGGATTGAAAATTGTAATTTTTGTTAAATCTCTCATTTTTCTCATTGTTATTAAATTGGTCTGAATTTTTAATCTAGTGCAAAGATTGTTTTATGCTGGTTTAAATGAACATACGTTCTGCTGTGGCACAATCTTGATTATGCTCATGTTTCCATGAGGTTTTTAAAACAGCCCGTAACTCAAAAATGAATGAGACCGAAACCAAAGATAGAGGACAGTAGTCTTTTGCTTGCTTAGTCCATGGCAAAAACTCCATCAAGTAAATTTTGAAATAAAAATTTACAGCTGTTCAGTATCCTTTTTCCCCCCACGAAGGACCTTTTGCAAATAGGTTTCACTTCAAACAAAAAGAATATTTTTTTGCAAAGGCGTACTTACTAATTTCTGTTCCTTGTTTTAAGTTACATTTGACACTGACTATCCCAGAATTTCTTCTCACTTAGCTTTTCTGACGATGCTGCATCATTCTTTTTATTTATCACAGCTTCTTTCCTAGAATATCCCCAAGACTCTTTCTTCATTGCAACTTGTTTTCTCTCACAGCTTTTATTAGCCCTACCTCTGAAAATGATTCCAAATCTGCATCTCTAGGTTTAACTTCTCTGATGAATCCCAGTCTTGCATTTCTGAGTACTGTGAGATACTTTTGTCTCTTCAGCTTAAACGTAACATGTCTAAGCCAATTTCCATTTACTTCCTACCAAAAAATCTTCAGACGTTTTTATTTTTCCCAGTCACCCAGGCATACAATTTAGGATTTGTTATGTATTTATTTTATTTTCTCAACCCAGTTACTACCTTACATGTGCTTTCTCACATAACCCTTAACTATCTACTTGCTTAACATTTAACTCTCTGCTTGCTTAATGTCTGTTTTCCTCACTGTAATGTAAACTCCATGAAAACAGGAGACCTGCTCTCTCTTGTTATACATTGTATGTCTGGAACTTAGCACAATGCTCAGTAAATTTTGATTCTTTGAATAGATGCTGGCGTTTAGCTATTTGAGTCTAGACATCTTAGGAGTCAGGTCCCAAGTTATGAGCTCTAGTTTTTAATCTTTGTCACCAATTTTCTGATAAAATCTTTAATCTGTTTATTCTCTAGTTATAACTTACCTTAAAGATGCATTATAAAAATCAACAGGATTGGTGGCAATGTTAATTAGTATAGCCATTTCAGAAAATAGTATGAAGATTCCTCAAAAAACTAAAAATGGCCGAGGCGGGCGGATCACGAGGTCAGGAGATTGAGACCATCCTGGCTAACATGGCGAAACCCTGTCTCTACTGAAAAAAAACAAAAAAATTAAGCGGATGTGGTGGCAGGCATCTGTAGTCCCAGCTACTCGGGAGGCTGAGGCAGGAGAATGGCGTGAACCAAGGAGGTGGAACTTGCAGTGAGCCAAGATCACGCCACTGTGCTCCACCCTGGGCAACAAAGCGAGACTCCGTCTCAAAAAAAAAAAAACTAAAAATGGAACTATCATAAATCCAGCAGTCCCACTACTGGGTGTATATTCAAAGGAAAGGAAATCAGTATGTTAAAGAGATATCTGCACTCACATTTATTGCAGCACTGTTCAGAATAGCCAAGATATGGAATCAGCCTAAGTGTCTATTTACAGATAAATAGTTAAAACTATATATATAAATATATATATGTATAGATACACATATACATACACACAAAAAAATACTATTTAGCCACTAAAAAGAACAAAATTCTGTCATTTGTGCAAACATCAATGAGTTTGGACAACATCATATTAGGTGAAATAAGCCAGGCACAGAAAGATAAATACCACATGTTGTTATTTGTATGTGGAATCTGAAAAAGTTGATCTCATAGATGTAGAGAGTAGAATAGTGGTTACTAGAGGTGGGGAAGACTGGGGTAGCCAAAGGTGGGTTAATTAATATAAAAATACAGCTAGCCAAGCAAGGTGGCAGGCACCCATGGTCTCAGCCACCCAAGAGGCTGAGGCAGGAGGATAGCTTGAGCCTTGGAGTTCTTGGAGTAGTGCTGTATTGGAGTTCTGAGGTATGATCCATATTAAGTTTAGCATCAATATGGTGACCTCTTAGAAGTAGGAGACCACTAAGTTGCTTAAGGAGCAGTGAACTGTCCCACTTCAAAAATGGAGCAGGTCGAAACTTGCATGCTGATCAGTAGTAGTACGGTGCCTATGAATTGCCCCTACACTCCAGCCTGGGCAACATAGCAAGACCTGATCGCTAAGAAAAATAAATAAGGGAGCCTGGCACAGTGGCTCACACCTGTAATCCCAGCATTTTGGGAGGCTGAGGCAGGTGGATCACAGTCAGGAGATCAAGACCATCCTGGCTAACATGGTGAAACCCCGTCTCTACTAAAAATACAAAAAAGTAGCCGGGCATGGTGGTGTGCACATGTAGTCCCAGCTACTCGGGAGGCTGAGGCAGGAGAATCTCTTGAACCTGGGAGGCGGAACTTGCAGTGAGCCTAGATCATGTCACTGCACTCCAACCTGGGCAACAGAGCAAGACTGTCTCCAAAAAACAAAGAAAAATAAACAAAATGCTAAATAGAATAAGTTGTAGTGTTCAATAGCACTATATGGTGACTATAATTAACAACAATATATTATATGTTCTCAGATAGCTAAAAGCACAGATTTTGAATGTTCCCAACACAAAGAAATGACAAACAAATGTTTGAGGTTACAGATATGCTAATTATCCTAATTTGGTCATTACACATTGTATACATATATCAGAGTATCACACTCTATAAAGATGTATAATTAATGTGTAATTTTTTTTTATTTTTTTGAGACGGGGTCTTGCTCTGTTGCCAGGCTGGAGTGCAGTGGCACGATCTCAGCTCACTGCAACCTCCAACTCCCTGGTTCAAGCGATTCTCCTGCCTCAGCCTCCCAAGTAGCTGGGATTACAGGCGCCTGCCACCATGCCCAGCTAATTTTTATATTTTTAGTAGAGACAGTGTTTCACCATGTTGGCCAGGCTGGTCTCGAACTCCTGACCTCAGGTGATCCACCCACCTCAGCCTCCCAAAGTGCTGAGATTACAGGTATGAGCCACTGTACCCAGCCAAAATTAATATTGAAAGGTGTCTTTTCGTTGTCGTTTCTTGTCAAACAATAATAGTGGTCATCTGAGTATTTCTTTTAAACTCTGAAAAACTTTCTGAGATAATGACTTTTAGCTGTCTAGTAATTTTGAGGTAAATGAAACAGCGCCCACCTCATTATGCAGATGCAAAAGAAAGAAAAAAGTAGTTACAGAGGCCGGGCGCGGTGGCTCACGCTTGTAATCCCAGCACTTTGGGAGGCCAAGACGAGCGGATCATGAGGTCAGGAGATTGAGTTCATCCTGGCTAACATGGTGAAACCCTGTCTCTACTAAAAACACAAAAAATTAGCCGGGCGTGGTCGTGGGCGCCTGTAGTCCCAGCTACTTGGGAGGCTGAGGCAGGAGAATGGCATAACCCGGGAGGTGGAGCTTGCAGTAAGCCGAGATCCTGCCACTGTACTCCAGCCTAGGTGACAGAGCAAGACTCTGTCTCAAAAAAAAAAAAAGTAGTTACATAGTTACAGAAAATTTAAATGAGTTGCTCAGAGGCCTAGAGTATGAAACCCAATGAAAATGGAAGTTTGAGTACATGTCGTTTTCTTCCAAGCTAGTTAATTATTTCTCATTAAGTTATACATTTAGTTTGTAATGTGCATGTTTTATTTATAGCTCATGGTGATAAACAAGACAAAGTCAAGCAGAAAGCATTTGTGGAGCCATATTTTAAAGATAATGAAAGGTAAGTTGGTTTTTATTTATACCAGCAATGTGACTAGAAGTACAATAGAGCTGTCTTTTATTTCTCTCTCTTTTTTTTTTTTTTTTTTTTTTTTGAGGCAGGGTTTTGCTCTGTCATCCAGTCTAGAGTACAATGGCTTCATCTCAGCTCACTGCAACCTCCACCTCCTAGGCTCAAGCAATACTCCCACCTCAGCCTCCTGAGTATCTGGGACTACAGGCACATACTACCACACCCAGCTAATTATTTTTTGTAGAGACAGGGTTTCACCACGTTGCCAAGACTAATCTTGAACTCTTGGGCTCAAGCCATCCATCTACCTCGGCCTCTCAAAGTGCTGGGATTACAGGCTTGAGCCACCACACCTGGCCAATAGAGCTGTCTTTGTCAGAGTATCTCTAAACTGTTAAATAGCTACTTTGGTTAAGTTAAAATTATTTACTTTATGGTCATAAAAAAAAGACTCAAGCATAAAAATGACAAATTTTACAAATAAGGAAATTTTTACCACCATCACCTTTTTTTGGCAGTGATAATAGTGATTTTCTCTGCTTTATTTTTCTTGTGTGTATGTGTGTGTGTGTGTGTATATATTTATATGTATATATATATTTTTTTGAGACGGAGTTTCATTCTGTCGCCCAGGCTGGAGTACAGTGGCACAATCTCTGCTCACTGCAACCTCTGTCTCCTGGGTTCAAGTGATTCTCCTGCCTCGGTCTCCCAAGTAGCTTGGATTACAGATGCCCGCCACCAGGCCTGGATAATTTGTGTATTTTTATTAGAGATGGGGTTTCACCATGTTGGCCAGGCTGGTCTCAAACTCTTGACCTCAGGTGATCCACCTGCCTCAGCCTCCCAAACTAATGGGATTACAGGCATGAGCCACCACACCCAGCCTGTTTTATTATTTTTTTAAAAATCGTCTTTTTATTCTATCTTATTTTCAACTTGGGGCATTTATTAAATTGTACAAGTTTTATGTAGTATAAGACTTTAGGGGCCGGGCGCGGTGGCTCACGCCTGTAATCCCAACACTTTGGGAGGCCGAGGCGGGCGGATCACAAGGTCAGGAGATCGAGACCATGGTGAAACCCCGTCTCTACTAAAAATACAAAAAATTAGCCGGGCGCGGTGGCAGGTGCCTGTAGTCCCAGCTACTTGGGAGGCTGAGGCAGGAGAATGGCAGGAACCCGGGAGGCGGAGCTTGCAGTGAGCCGAGATCGCGCCACTGCACTCCAGCCAGGGGGACAGAGCAAGACTCCGTCTCAAAAAAAAAAAAAAAAGACTTTAGGTAGGCCAGGCACGGTGGCTCATGCCTGTTATCCCAGCAGTTCTGGGAGGCCAAGGCAGGGGGATCACAAGGTCAGGATATGGAGACCATCCTGGCTAACTTGGTGAAACCCTGTCTCTACTAAAAATACAAAAAATTAGCTGGGCATAGTAGTGGGCACCTATAGTCCCCACTACTCAGGAGGCAGGAGAATGGCATGAACTTGGGAGGTGGAGGTTGCAGTGTGCCAAGACTTAGTAAAATAGGTAGTAACACTTAGGTTTATTATGCTTCAGAATTACTTTATGAGGATTTTTTAATCTTTAAAATCAAAACAAACCTTTTAAGCATCTTTTTTGGGGTTTTTTGTTTTTGTTTTTGTTTCTTTTTGTTTTTTTTTTTTTTTTTTTTTTTTTTTGAGATGGAGTTTCACTCTTGTTGCCCAGTCTGGAGTGCAATGGCGTGATCTCAGCTCACTGCATACTCTGCCTCCTGGGTTCAAGCAATTCTCCTGCCTCAGCCTCCCAAGTAGCTGGGATTACAGGTGGCCGCCACCATGCCTGGATAATTTTTGTATTTTTAGTAGAGACGGGGTTTCACCATGTTGATTAGGCTGGTCTCAAACTTGTCACTTAAGGTAATCCACCCACATGGGCCTCCCAAAGTCTTGGGATTACAGGCGTGAACCACCTCGCCTGACCCTAAGCATCTTGATTTAACCATAATGTGACTTTCTGCCTTTCACAGAGATTGCAAATTCTGTTACTTACTGTCACCTACTGTTTGTTCTTAAAGTGAATTGAAGACATAGTAATTCATTAAAAAAAATTGTTATTTTTTTCTTTAAGTTAGGATGTTGGTAATTGAGTTAGTAAGTAAAGTTATTCCTTTTATTTTTATTTCTATTGAGAATTTTAGAAATCTAACAGGCCAAGATTTTTTTTATTCCTGTGAGACTCTTAAAGAGCTGTCATTTTGTTAAATGCTTAATTCTTTTTTTTTAGTTACCAGTTTTCCAAACAAATGGTACTCTAGCATCCCAAATGTGACTAGGTTGTTTTTTGTTCAGGTGTCATTATATACTCATCAATTTAAGTATATTTGATGGGTTGTAATCCATTGCAGTCATTATCCTTAGAGATACTCAGATTGTCCAGTCTTTGCCTAAAGGAAGCTTCTTTCATAGCTTTCTTGCTTCTGCTATCTGGAATGTGCCATTTTTGCTGGAGCCCTAATTCCTTTTTCCTGGAGCCCTAGTTCCTTTTAGTGAGAAATGGTGTTTAGGCCACAGTCTGGCTGCTAGGGTTGTGCTTTAGTCATTGTTTCTCAGCCTTTTAGGTGGACAGAGTTAGAAAGAAGGTTTTTTGTATCACTTTGGGTTTTTTGTTTTTTTTTTTTTTTTTGAGATGGAGTCTCCCTCTGTCACCCAGGCTGGAGTGCAGTGGCACGATCTCAGCTCACTGCAAGCTGTGCCTCCTGGGTTCACGCCATTCTCCTGCCTCCACCTCCCGAGTAGCTGGGACTACAGGCGCCCGCCACCACGCCTGGCTAGTTTTTTGTATTTTTGATAGAGACAGGGTTTCACCGTGTTCGCCAGGATGGTCTCAATCTCCTGACTTCGTGATCTGCCCGCCTTGGCCTCCCAAAGTGCTGGGATTACACGTGTGAGCCACCTCGCCCTGCCATATCACTTTGATTTTTTAAGGTAAACTATACTTCATACTGATCGCTCTAACTCAGATTCAGGACCACAGGATATTTATGTAAATTCCTCTATCTTACATCTGTATTTACTTTCCCACCTACCAAAAATCCCACTTCTCAGTGCCACCTACATAATTCCTTAATTTATCTTATTCCACAATACACATAAAGCAGCTTCAGAATAATACCACCAATAACATAATTAATGAAAATAGTTTGAAAACTTTTTGTATGCTCTTTTGTCCTTAAAATATATTCTATTAGAAATGTACAGTCAAATCACTGTGTTGTTTTTTTTTTTAAGTCATTTGGGATAATTATTTTTTGCATAATTATGCCACAAACTCAGTACCCAAGTTTATTTCGCTTTTGATTTTTTAGGAATTGGGTTTTTTTCTTTTCATATTTAATTATTGTAAAAGTATATAAAGTATAATGTATACTTTATACATTATATATATATAATGTATATAAAATGTGTATAATGGACACAAAGTGTGTACATTGTACCAGACTACAATACAAGTATATTCAGATAAATCTCACTTCTATTCTTGGCCTCTATATCTTATTACCTCCCTATCCCTATAGGTAATCATTTGTTTAAAATTTATGATTTTTCTTCTATCCTGAAAAATAGAAGCAAATACATGTGTATACACATACTCTCCGTGACTCATATAGAATATTATATATACTTTTCTCTAATTTGCTTTTTTAGACGGAGTCTCACTCTGTCGCCAGGCTAGAATGCAGTGGCACCATCTCGGCTCACTGCAACCTCCACCTCCTCGATTCAAGCAGTTCTCCTGCCTCAGCCTCCCGAGTAGCTGAGACTACAGGCACACACCACCACGCCCAGCTAATTTTTGTATTTTTAGTGGAGATGGGGTTTCACCATGTTGGTCAGGATGGTCTCAATCTCTTGACCTCATGATCCACCCACCTCAGCCTCCCGAAGTGCTGGGATTACAGGCATGAGCCACTGCTCCCATACTCTTCATTTCTTTTTAGCTCCATAGTACTTCATTATGTGACTCTACCATAGTTTATACCCTAGCAATGGACACTTGGGCTGTTGACAGTTATGCCTAGTGTGCACGGTGCTGCAGTGAATAACCTTGCACATTCTCTTTTCATATTTTTGCCTGTAGATCATTGAGATAGATTCCTAGAAGTAGGACTGCAGAGTAAGAACTGTCATTTTCCAGGTGGCTCATGCATATAATCCCAGCACTTTGGGCAGCTTTGGTGGAAGAATCACTTGAGCCCAGGAGTTTGAGACCAGCCTGGGCAACACAGTGAGACCACGTCTCTACAAAAAATTAAAAATTAGCTATATGTGATGGTGTGTGCCTGTAGTCCCAGCTACTCAGGAAGCTTAGGTGAGAAGAACGCTTGAGCCCCGGAAGTCAAGGCAGCAGTAAGCTATGATCACACCACTGCACTCCATCCTGGGCAACGGAGTGAGACCCTGTCTCAAAAAAAAAAAAAAAAAAAACCTGTCATTTTAAATGTTTCATATTAGAGGTTCACTAGTTTTTTAGAAAATATGTATGAGTAGCTTTATTTATTCTGAAGCAGTTAGATAGCTGGAGAACAAGAGGTGAATGGAAGTGTGGGGATGGAGGCATGGGGATGCTAAAATTCTCAGAGTTACATGGTTGCTTTTCCCACTGAGAATACTAACACTGCAAACCTGGGAAGATCGATTGTGTAGCATCAGGGACAAGAAGCTTGTTTAAGTGATGCTTTGAGGTCTACTACAGATGCCATTCTACTAGGAGATTCCCTATGTCATGATAAGACACTATATATGTAGGGTAGTTAATATTCAGAGGAAAGGATATGGCCAAAATGTGATTTGCATAATCCTAGGATTCCATAAACTCTTTGAAAGAAAATATAGTGGTGGCAATATTTTTTGTGTGTACTTTCTTGGTTTCCCTTTTCTAATTCACAGATCATACCAGAGTTGAGGGTTCTTAAGTTGAAATAAAAAAGGATTTATACTTAGAAGTAGAGTGACTAAAACTTTTCTTTTTGAGGGAAAGTGCTTACCAACTAGAGGGGCATGTATGTTATCTTTTTATTACACTTCCATTTAAGGTATACTGTCTATTTCACGGTTCTTTATTGCACTTTGCAATTACTGTGTTTTTTACAAATTGAAGGTATGTGGCAACCCTGTTTGAACAAATCTGTCAGTAGCATTTTTCCAACAACATGAGCTTACTTCATGTTTCTGTGTCACATTTTGGTAATTCTCACAATATTTCAAACTTTTTCATTATTATATCTGTTGGTGTTCTGTGATCAGTGATCCTTAATGCTTTTTTTTTTTTTTTTTTTTTTTTTTTAGAGACGGAGTCTTGCTCTGTCACCCAGGCTAGAGTGCAGTGGCGCAATCTCAGCTCACTGCAGACTCTGCCTCCCAGGTTCATGCCATTCTCCTGCATCAGCCTCCTGAGTGTTGGGACTACAGGTGCCCGCCACCACGCCCAGCTAATTTTTTTGTATTTTTTTTAGTAGAGACGGGGTTTCACCGCGTTAGCCAGGATGGTGTTGATCTCCTGACCTCATGATCTGCCTGCCTAGGCCTCCCAAAGTTCTGGGATTACAGGCATGAGCCACCGCGCTCAGCCTGATGCTATTATTATAATTGTTTGGGGGCATCATGAACCATGTCCATACAAGACAGCGAACTCAATCAATGAATGCCATGTGTGTTCTGGCTGCTCCACCAACCAACCATTTTCCCATCTCTCCTCTTCTTGGGCCTCCCTATTCCCTGAGACACAACAACATTGAAATTAGGCCAGTTAAGAACCATGCAATGGAACGAGGCATGGTGGACTCATGCCTGTAATTCCAGAACTTTGGGAGGCCATGATGAGCAGATCTAGACCAGTCTGGGCAATATGGAAAAACCCCATCTCTACAAAAAATGCCAAAAAAATTAACTGAGCATGGTGGCACACACCTGTAGTTCCAACTATTGTACTGGGAGAGGCTGAAGTAGGAGGATTGCTTGAGCCCAGGAAGTCGAAACTACAGTGAGCTGTGATCGCGCCACTGTGCTCCAGCCTGGGAGATAAAGCGAGATGCTGTCTCAAAAACTAAAAACTATGATGCCCTCTAAGTATACATGTGAAAGGAAGAGTTGCACATCTCTTACCTGTAAATCAAATGCTACAAATGATTAAGTTTAATGAGGAGGACATTTCAAAAGCCAAGATAGGTAAAAAGCTAGGCCTTTTACAGCAGTCTGCCAAGTTGCAAATGCAAAGGAAAGTTCTTGAAGAAAATCACAAGTGCTACTCCAGTGAACACATCAATGGTAAGAAAGTGAAACAGACTTAATGCTGATATGGAGGAAGTTTCAGTGGTCTAGATTGAAGATCAAACCAGCCACCACATTCCTTTAAGCCAATGCCTAATCTAGAGCAAGCCTCTAACTCTCTTTAGTTTGAGGAAGCAGCAGAAGTAAAGTTTGAAACTAGCACAGGTTGGTTCATGAGGTTTAAGGAAGGAAGCCATGTCCATAATATAAAACTACAAAGCAAACAGAAAGTACTGATATAGAAGCGGTAGCAGCAAATTATCTAGAATATCTGGCTGAGATCAATGATGAACATGGCTGAACTAAACAACAGATTTTCAGTGTAGATGAAACAACCTTCTATTGGAAGAAGACGCCATCTATGACTTTGATAACTAGAGAGGAGAAACCAGTGCCTGGCTTCAGAGCTTCAAAGGACCGGTTGACTCTTGTTTGGGTTAATGCAGCTGTGACTTTAAGTTGAAGCCATTGCTCATTTACCATTCCGAAAATCCTAGGACCCTGAAGAATTATGCTAAATCTACTGTGCCTGTACTTTAGAAGTAGAACAACAAAGCCTGAATGACAGCGCATCTGTTTACTGCACAGTTTACTAAATATTTTAAGCCTACTGATCAAAAAAAAAAAGATTCCTTTCAAAATATTGTAATCATCCAACGGTTTTTTGTTGTTGTTGTTGTTGTTTTTGTTTTTGTTTTTTTGAGACAGAGTCTTGCTCTGTCGCCCAGGCTGGAGTGCAGTGGCGGGATCTCGGCTCACTGCCAGCTCCGCCTCTCGGGTTCACACCATTCTCCAGCCTCAGCCTCCCGAGTAGCTGGGACTACAGGTGCCCACCACCACGCCCGGCTAATTTTTTGTACTTTATTAGTAGAGACAGGGTTTTGCCGTGTTAGCCAGGATGGTCTTGATCTTCTGACCTTGTGATCCGCCCGCCTCAGCCTCCTAAAGTGCTGGGATTACAGGTGTGAGCCACCGAGCCCGGCCCCAGTGGTGGTTTTTTTTCTTTTTTTCCCACCATACAAAGAGCTGAATCACTGAGACAGTGATATTATAGTAGAGAAAGAGTGTAATAATTGCAGAGCTAGTCAAGTAGGAGGACTAGAGTTGTTATTATTTAAATCACCTTCCCCCAAAATTTGGAAGCTATGGGTGTTTTTTTGTTTTTGTTTTTGTTTTTGTTTGAGACAGAGTCTCACTCTGTCTCCCAGGCTAGAATGCAGTGGCGCAGTCTCCACTCGCTGCAACCTTTGCCTCTGGGGTTCAAGCTGTTCTTGTGCCTCAGCCTCCTGAGTAGCTGGAATTACAGGCCTGTGCCATGATACCCAGCTAATTTTTGTATTTTTAATAAAGACGTAGCTTCGTCATATTGGCCAGACTGGTCTCGAACTCCTGACCTCAAGTGAGCCACTGTGCCCATCCAGCTTTATTCTTTTTGCTCAGGATTGCTTTTGCTATTGCTATGTTTTTACTGGTTTCATACTAGTTTTAGGATTGTCTTTTATATTTCTGTGAAAACCTGGGCATGGTGGCTCACGCCTGTAATCCTAACACTTTGGGAGGCTGAGGTGGGCAGATCAACTGAGGTTAGGAGTTCAAGAGAAACCTGGCCAACATGGTGAAACCCTGTCTATACTAAAATAAAAAAATTAGCTGGGCGTGGTGGCACAAGCCTGTAATCCCACTACTCAGAAGGCTGAGGCAAAAGAATCACTTGAACCCAGGAAGTGGAGGTTGCAGTGAACCAAGATCATGCCATTGAACTCCAGCCTGGTCAACAGAGCGAGACTGTGTGTCTAAATAAATAAATATTTCTGTGAAGAACATTATTGGTATTTTGATGGGGATTATACTGAATTTCCAGATCACTTCGGTTAGTAAATAGTTTTATTTTTTTTTTGTTAGAAAAAAAATAGCCATAAAAATACTTGGTGTATTTAAGGTAAGCACTTAATAAGTATTTGATGAAGCAATATTTTTCTAACATACTGAATAAGCATTTCAAATAAAATGAATGAATGTTTTGGGGATTATTTCTCCTCTGAACTCTAAGCTTTGTTAATTTAATTCATTTTTCCCCCCAGAGAGACTAGCTTGCAAAATTTTCCTCATATTGAGGTGGTTCGGAAAAAAGAGGAGAGAAGAAAACTGCTTGGGCACACATGTAAGGAATGTGAAATTGTAAGTACTAATGTAGATACTAATTTTTTTTTAGTATGACTTTATAGATAATAAATGCATGATTTTAAAATCACATATACAGACCGTATTTGTTATAGAAACCTCTTATTTGAGCCAGGCATAACAGAAGGAATAAGGAGTATTCTGGGTTGGGTGCGGTGGCTCATGCCTCTAATCTCAGCATTTTGGGAGGCCGAGGAGGGCAGATCACTTGAGGCCAGAAGATCGAGACCAGCCTGGCCAACATGGTGAAACCCCGCCACTACTAAAAAATATAAAAATTAGCTGGGTGTAGTGGTACACACCTGTAATTCCAGCTACTCAGGAGGCTGAGGCATGAGAATTGCTTGAACCTGGGAGGCGGAGAGTGCAACACTGCACTCCAGCCTGGGTGACACAGCGAGACTGTCTCAAAAAAAAAAAAACAAAAAAAGTATTCTGGCTGTGACCTGAGAGATATAAACAGATGAAAAACCCTCAGTTTCTCTTAGATTACGTGAGTGTGGGGCATAAGCCCTAGTTCTTATGGCCAGCTTAAGACATTCATGACATTTTTCTGTATTTGCATTAGTTGTTGACCCTTGTGTTATAGCAAATGCTCCTATACATATACTATTTAGGGAAACCTTTGGTAGTAGTCCGAGGCGGGTGAATCACCTGAGGTCAGAAGTTCAAGACCAGCCTAGTCAACTTGGTAAAACCCCGTCTCTACTAAATTACAAAAATTAGCTGGGCATGGTGGCAGTTGCCTGTAATCCCACTACTTAGGAGGCTGAGGCAGGAGAATTGCTTGAACCCCGGAAGCGGAGGTTGCAGTGAGCTGAGATCATGCCATTGTGCTCCAGCCTGGGCAACAAGAGTGAAACTTCGTCTCAAAAAAAAAAAAAAAAAAAACATTATTTTCACCAGCATTCTCAGGAAATTAGGTATACTCTTAATTTTTTTCAAATAATTGGTACCACCAATATAAGTTCTTTTTTTGTTTTTTGAGACGGAGTCTTGCCCTGTTGCCCAGGCTGGAGTGCAGTGGCACCATCTTGGCTCACTGCAACCTCCATCTCCCAGGTTCAAGCAATTCTCCTGCCTCAGCTTCCCAGGTAGCTGGGATTACAGGTACCCCCCACCATGCATGGATATTTTGTATTTTTAGTAGATACAGGGTTACACTATTTGGCCAGGCTGGTCTCGAACTCCTAACCTCAATTGATCCAGCCACCTTGGCCTCCCAAAGTTCTGGGATTACAGATGGGAGCCACTGTGGCCGGCCAAGTTCCTTTTTACTGTTTTTTTTTTGAGACGGAGTTTTGTTCTTGTTGCCTAGGCTAGAGTGCAGTGGCTTGATCTCAGCTCACCACAACCTCCACTTCCCGGCTTCAAATGATTCTCCTGCCTCTGTCTCAGCCTCCCGAGTAGCTGGGATTACAGGCATGCACCACCATGTCTGGCTAATTTTGTGTTTTTAGTAGAGACGGGTCCATGTTGGCCAGGCTGGCCTCGAACTCCCAACCTCAGGTGATCCACCCACCTCAGCCTCCTAAAGTACTGGGATTACTGGTGTGAGTCACCGCACCAAACATTTTTCTTCCTAAACAAGATACAATGAATAAACAGTTAAACACTTACATTTTTCCTTTTATACACTGGCTGTCTTGGATGTTGAAGTAGCTGGTACAGACATCCCTTTGTATCTGTGGAAAACTGGCTTCAGGACCTACTGTGGATGCCAAAACCACAGATGCTCAAGTCCCTGATATAAAATGACATAGTGTTTGCCTATAACCATGCATATTCTTTCATTATGCTTTAAATTACCTCTAATTACTTATAATCCCTATTACAAGGTAAATGCTATGTAAATAGTTGTTATACTGTATTGCATAGGGAATGACAAGAAAAATAGTCTGTACATGTTTAATACAGATGCAGGTTTTTTTCCTGAATATTTTTGATCCATGGCTGGTTGAATCCATGAATGTAGAACCCAAGGATATGAAGGGCCAACTGTACTGATTGTCCTTTTACTAAATAGTCCCAGGCAGGTTCTGTTTTGACCTGGAACATGCTGTTTTTATTTCTTCCCTTGTTGTCCATTAGCTCTCAGATGCCTGCCGTCAGCAATTTACTTCTCCTTTTAAATTTCCTTTTTAACCTATGGGCTAGAAAATTTGATAACCAAGCACATTAAAATTATATGTGAAAGTATGACTAGATTGTAATGCAGGTAAGCATTGGGTAAAAATATGCTCTTATGTACTAACAATGGGGATCACTATTTTGAAAAGCAGTTTGGCAATACAAGCAAAAGCCTATAATGTGAGTTCGTGAGTTTTCATTACACAAATTCAATATATCATGATTTCTTTTTTTTTTTTTTTTTTTTTTTTTTTTTTTGAGACGGAGTCTCGCTCTGTCACCCAGGCTGGACTGCAGTGGCCGGATCTCAGCTCACTGCAAGCTCCACCTCCCGGGTTCACGCCATTCTCCGGCCTCAGCCTCCCGAGTAGCTGGGACTACAGGCGCCCGCCACCTCGCCCGGCTAGTTTTTTGTATTTCTTAATAGAGACGGGGTTTCACCGTGTTAGCCAGGATGGTCTCGATCTCCTGACCTCGTGATCCGCCCGTCTCGGCCTCCCAAAGTGCTGGGATTACAGGCTTGAGCCACCGCGCCCGGCCTATATCATGATTTCTTAAAGAATATGGTCCGCATTGAGTAAATCTCTGATTTTTAGTTATATCCATAATTCTACGATCTAGAACTAATCCTACTAGTTAGAAAAAAGCTACTTTGATAGAAAAGCTGTTAAGTTGCATTCATTCTCAATAATCATTTCCCGTGCTTTCTGTTATCCAATCTCTGCAAAAAATTATTGTGTACATTTTAGTTTTTCTAGTTAATTTATGTAGGAGGGTGAATCTGTTCTGTTACTCAATCATAAACAGAAGTGGAAGTGCCAGTCCCATGTACTTAAATACTAACTACAAGCTTGCAGTTCTTAAATGTATCCCATTGCCTAATCTACAAGTTGAGTGTGCAATACTCATGTGGATCTGCAATAGTGATCTCAAATTTCACATGTCCAAAAACAAACATACAATATCTGCCCTCAATTCCCAAACCTCACCGCTGAATCTCCTATATGTCCTGAGATCTTGTAGTTATTCACTACTTTTTTATTTCACATCTCAATAACTTACGTATCAACAAACCCCATTGATTCGTTGATTCTTCCTTCAAAATATATCCCATATCAGGCCAGGCGCAGTGGCTCAAGCCTGTAATCCCAGCACTTTGGGAGGCCGAGATGGGCGGATCACAAGATCAGGAGATCGAGACCATCCTGGCTAACATGGTGAAACCCCGTCTCTACTAAAAAATACAAAAAAAAAAAAAAATAGCTGGGCGAGGTGGCGGGCACCTGTAGTCCTAGCTATTCGGGAGGCTGAGGCAGGAGAATGGCGTAAATCCGGGAGGCGGAGCTTGCAGTGAGCCGAGATACGGCCACTGCACTCCAGCCTGGGCGACAGAGCGAGACTCCGTCTCAAAAAAAAAAAATACATATATATATATATATATATATATCCCATATCCATCCACTTACTATCACCACCACTAATGCCCTGGACCAAGGTAACATTTTTAATATTTTTTTTTCCTTTTTTTTGAGATGGAGTCTCGCTCTGTTGCCCAGGCTGGAGCACAGTGGCACCATCTCAGCTCACTGCAAGCTCTGCCTCCTGGGTCCACGCCATTTTCCCACCTCAGCTTCCTGAGTAGCTGGGACTACAGGCACCCGCCACCACGCCTGACTAATTTTTTTGTATTTTCAATAGAGACGGGGTTTCACTATCTTAGCCAGGATGGTCTCAATCTCCTGACCTTGTGAAACGCCCACCTCGGCCTCCCAAAGTGTTGGGATTACAGGCGTGAGCCACTGCACCCAGCCAACATTTTATAATTGTAATAGCTTCTAAGTGCTCTCCTGGTCATTTATTTTTTACTCTAAAACTTTTATTTTGACTGGGCACACTGGCTCACACCTCTAATTCCAGCACTTTGGGAGGCTGAGGCGGGTGAATCACCTGAGGTCAGGAGTTCAATACCAGCCTGGCCAACATTGTAAAACCCTGTCTCTACTAATAATACAAATATTAGCTGGATGTGGTGGTGCATGCCTGTAATCCCAGCTACTAGGGAAGCTGAGGCAGGAGAATCACCTGAATCCAGGAGGCAGAGGTTGCAGTGAGCTGAGATCACTCCATTGCACTCCAACCTAGGCGACAAGAGCGAAACTCCATCTCAAAAAATAAATCAATATTTATTTTTTTAGAGCAGTTACAGGTTCACAGCAAAGTTGTACAGAAAGTACAAGTACTTCCCATGTACTTCTGTCCTCATTCTCTTTTACTTTTCATTCTTATCTGTTAACAATGTACTTTCAGCTCAGCAATGAATGGCCTTTTTTTAGAATGAAAGTTAAATCATGTCATTCCCAAAATCCTTCAGTGTCCTCCCATCCCACTAAGAAAAAGAATCTAAAGTCCTTATCAAGGACAACAAACTCTGGCACTGCACTTCCTCTCTGATTTCCTGTTCTACCACTCACCCATTTGCTTGCCGTCTTACAACTGCACTGACCGACTACTGTTTCTCAAGTATGTTTTAATTCAGTGGCAGTGTTTTTTCCAGTAATCCCTGATTCTCTAAGGTCATCTCATCCCAGACTAAGGTAACAAAGGCTTAAACTTAGGGCAGTGAGAATGATGAAAAAGATACCTGAATAAAGTTGTTTTACACTTCTTTAAAGCCTTTAATCTACGTAAAATAGAAATGTATTAAAAGCTTTTACTTCGAACTTAAATTCTAGTTTTAAGTCTGTCACTTTCAATAGGTGATATCTTTAGCAAATTACCACTTTCATTTTCAATTTCTCAAGTGTAAAGTGAAGGAATTGGCTGGATTAGATATGTGATTCTGGGTGGCTCATGCCTGTAATCCCAGCACTTTGGGAGGCTCAGACAGGTGGATTACTTAAGGTCAGGAGTTCGAGACCAGCCTGGCTAACATATAGTAAAACCCCGTCTCTACCAAAAATACAAAATTAGCTGTGCATGGTGGCACATGCCTGTAGTCCCAGCTACTTGGGAAACTGAGGCAAGAGAATCACTTGAACACAGGAGTGGGAGGTTGCAGCGAGCCAAGATCGTGTCACTGCACCCCAGCCTGGGTGACAGAGTAAGACTTTGTCTCTCAAAAAAAAAAAAAAAAAGTGATTCTGTCCATCTATGTTCTATTAAACCTTATACTACTGCTTTGTTTTCATTAGGTCTAGGCCTTAAAAACCTGTACAATTTTTACATATAATTTTATCCTTGTGTGCATGAAGTTCAAGTTCTTTGTTTTCACAGTTGCCAAAAAATAGTATGCTTTTGATCCTAACTGAAACCTTAAAGGGAGAACTCATGGAGCCTACAACATTCAGATCTAAATTGTTTTTTAAAACCGTAGAGATAGGAAAATTACCTTGAAACACACATTATATTCAGATAACAATTAAGAAACATGTAGACCTCTGAATTTTTGTTACTGGCCTAATAAGGATAAAGACTTTCTACCAGTGTATAAATCCGCTGTATCACTAAGCACACTGTCAAGTTCAACTGGCTTTTTTTTTTTTCATTGTAAGACTTTATTGATGAAGGAAGCACTTTATTGGTTTACATTGTGATACAAGCTCCTTTTCTCATCAGTGAAGCAGGCACTTCACAGACCAACATCAGTACTGTCTGTAAGAATTAATTACTAATAGTATCATCAGTGAGGATTAAGTTTCCTTAGAATACTGAATATCTTAGTAAATGGCTTTTTTAGCTTCTAGTTTATAATCAATAAGCATAACACTCCATTTATTATTCTTCAGTGAAAAAACTTACCAGTTTTTATTGTTAGTATTATGCAGATATGCCAGCAGAAGAAAGAGAAAAGAAGTTGGCTTCCTGCTCAAGACACCGATTCCGCTACATTCCACCCAACACACCAGAGAATTTTTGGGAGGTTGGTTTTCCTTCCACTCAGACTTGTATGGAAAGAGGTGAGAGTATAGATTGTAACATTTTATAATTATTTTTTTTAAATACTTGGCCGGGCACATTGGCTCATGCCTATAATCCCAACACTTTGGCAGGCCGAGGCGGGTGGATCACCTGAGGTCAGGAGTTAAAGACCAGCCTGGCCAACATGGTGAAGTCCCATCTCTACTAAAATACAAAAAATTAGCCAGGCATGGTGGCACATGCCTGTAGTCCCAGCTACTTGGGAGGCTGAGGCAAGTGAATCGCTTGAACATAGGAGATGGAGGTTGCAGTGAGCCAAGATTGTGCCATTGCACTCCAGCCTGGGCAACAGAGCAAGACTCTGTCTCAAAAATAAAATGAAATAAGATAATAAAATAAAATACTGTATATGCCCAAATGTGAACATGCACCTTTTTTTCTATGGTTTCTTTACCTTTTCTGCAAGTTGGGTGCTAGTTTTGTGACATAAAAACATTCCTAAAGATAAAAGAACTCTTCAGTAATTTAGTTGGAATTAGAGATTGGTTATATCACTTTAATGTGATTGTGCTTATATTATTCTGCTTTACCAAATTTCAAAAAACAATTTCTCTTTTATTCTATCATCAAAATGATTTTTTTTTTTTTTTTTTTAATATAGGGCCTCACTCTGTCACCCAGGCTGGAGTGCAGTGGCATGCACAGTCATGGCTCACTGATGCCTCCGACTTATGGACTCAAACTATCCTTCTATCTCAGCCTTCCAGGTAGCGAGGACTACAGGCATGTGCCACCACACCCAGCACTTTTTTGTTTTGTTTTTCTCTAGAGACAGGGTCTCACTATGTTGCCCAGGCTGGTCTGGAACTCCTGGCCTCAAGTGGTCCTCCTGCCTTGACCTCCCAAAACGCTGGGATTACAGCCATGAGCCACTGCACCCAGCCAAAATGACGTTAAATAAAATAAATAACCTAACAAAAACTACCAGCAAAGTTATATTTAAAAAGAGAGAATCTTTTTAAATCTCCTGCTATGAATTTTGGATTTTTAAACCTCACTTATCCAGAATGCTGCATGTTTATAAATGGTATCTGAATTAAAAAGATATTTATTTGTTAGGTTGTTGACATGCAACTAGCTTGTTTAGATATGGCACTTACATTTAATATAATTTGAGAATATATTCAGCTTTTAGGCTGTTAATAAAAGGTCAAGAGTAGTAATTTTTGTTCTGTCTTACCAGTAGCATAATGCTAAAAAATATAGATCTACACTTTTCTGGTTTTATATTTTCTACCAAAGTTGAGTTATTTGGGTATGTGATCTGAAGTCTTCATGTCATATAACTTTCTTTGGGGTAGCATACTCCCATTTCTGTGCTCAAGCTAGGATTATTAATCTGGACATTACCACTGTTCCAGGCATATAGTAATTCGTAGTCACTAAGGTCTAAACTTCATTGTAATCATTGGTTTAAATGAAATGAAAAGCTCGAGTCCTTAGCCTTAAAAGAGCTATTTAATTAAGCAGGGTCCATTTCACAGACCCTTTGTTGTGAAAATATCATTCCAGAGGAGCTCATAGAGCATTTAATAGCTAGTTTTTGTGAAGGGGCTTTTTTTTTTTTTTTTTTTTTTTTTTTTTTTTTTGAGATGGAGTCTCACTGCAAGGCCCAGGCTGGAGTGCAGTGGCATGATCTCAGCTCACTGCGACCTCCACCTCCCAGGTTCAAGCGATTTTCCTGCCTCAGCCTCTTGAATAGCTGGGACTACAGGCACACGCCACCACACCCAGCTTTTTTTTCTTTGTATTTTTAGTAGAGATGGGGTTTCACCATTCTGGCCAGGCTTGTCTCGAACTCCTGACCTCAAGTGATCCACCCGCCTTGGCCTCCCAAAGTGCTGGGATTACAGGCTCGAGCCACCACACCCGACCTGAAGGGGCCTCTTAAAGATTTTATTCTCTACGTGATTGTATTCTTAGACTTTTTTTGTATGTGGCACATATAGTTCAAAACTCATTTGTTATTAAATGAATGTTGGTACAGACATTCAATCAGACATTCTCTTTAATAAGACAATATACTCTTAGTTTTATGAAGAATTTTAATTCAAAATCATCCTTAAACATAAGAACTAAATATTCGCATTACATATGTACAGTTTATATATATATATAAACTACATGCATTACATATGTACAGTTTATATATACCAAGTATACTTGAATGAAGCTGTTTAGAAAAAAGCCACAAGAGAGGAAGAATATTAGCTAAGCAGGGACTTATCTGACCTCTTTATTATTTTTTGCTATTTTCTCCATGGTCCAAAGACTACCCGGGTGCAGACTAAGTCTTACCTTTTGGTTTAAAATACTGAGTTTTAGCTGTTCCAGAGGCCATTAGTTATCTCAGTTGATCGTTCAGTTACAGATCAAACTCCTTCTTTTACTCTTTCCCTTCATTCTCACTACTGTACCTGACTTGTCTTAAAAAAAAAAAATAGTTTTATGAAAACGGGATGTGTCTTCTGGTATGTGATTGAAAAGTATAGTAGTGTTTAGAATATTTATGATTTGACTTTTTAATTAATTAGTAGCCCTCAGGCTTTAGGCCTGTGTTTGTCAGTTATAGATAAACATCTAAAATTTTTACCCACTAGAAGAAAAACTAGCATTAAATAAATGTCAGATGATAAAATTATACCACCTAGAATTTCATTTCAGCCTTGCCATCTTATGGAAACTGTTCTCAGCTGGGCACAGTGTCTCACACCTGTAATCCCAGCACTTTGGGAGGCCAAGATGGGAGGATCCATTGAGCCCAGGAGTTCAAGACCAGCCGTGGCAGCAGAGTGAGACCCTGGGTCTAGACGAAATAAATAATAAAATTAGCCAGGTATGATGGCGCATGCCTGTGGTCCCAGCAGTAACTTGGAAGGCTGAGATGGAAGGATTGCTTGAGCCCTGGAGGTGGAGGCTGCAGTGAGCCTTGATTGCACCACTACACTCCAGCCTGGGCAACAGAGCAAGACCCTGTTTCAAAAAAACAATTAATTTAATTTAATTTTGAAAAGCAGCTGTTCTCAATGAAGAGTTCTGATGATTTAACTGCACAAGGAGAGAGAGACCTTCTTCACTTTTGGAGAAGCTCCAGATGTTTAACAGTAGGATAGTTTTTCCAAAAGATGCAAACTCTCTTGACAGCTTTCACTGTATTTCTGCTTTCCCCATTATTAAGCTAGATTGAGTCACCTTTGATGTGATATCTCACTGCCTGGTCACCAGATAGAAACAGTCTGGATAGAGCCTGTGATTGCACCCCTATGCGTATGGCAGAGCAAATACTTCCCCTGAAAATTACATGCTTAGAGACACCTTAGGAGATCTAATAGTCTGAATGGTATAGAAGGATTGTCATCTATTGAAATAGCTACTGTAAAAAGTGTTTTTGATAAGTACCTGAAATTTATAGTAGAGTTCATGTTGAGCACTTTGTCCCCCTTTGCAACTACCTATAGGAGGCAGAATAGGAAAGTGTTTAAGAATTCTGGTTCTGAAATAAGAAAGAGCTTGGGCCAGGTCCCAGCTCCTCTACTTGCTACTTTGTGAACTTGAACAAGTAACTTAACTTCCTTGGGTCTCTATTACCTCATCTGTGAAACAGGTATAGTAGAAACTACTTCAAACGAATGTGAGTTATATGAGATGATGTATGCAACCATTTGGTAAATGTTTACCGCTGTCATTATTATAAATGAGGAAACATGCTAAATAGTGAGATCAATCATCAGCATCACAAAGCTAATAATCAGAATTATATAAACTTACAAAGCATGAAATAAGAAATGTTTACTAGATATAAGCTGAAAGAAATACATGTTTCACATACAGTCTTCTAAGTTTATGATTTGTTTTTAAGGTTATATTAAGGAAGATCTTGATCCTTGTCCTCGCCCAAAAAGACGTCAGCCTTACAACGCAATATTTTCTCCAAAAGGCAAAGAGCAGAAGACATAGACGTTGAAACAGAAACAGTAGGATGGAGCAGTTTTTTCCTTCTTATTTATACTTAAAGTTGGTATTAAACATTGGTTTTTTGATCTTCTATAAATGGATTTATAAATCAGTTTTCTATTGAAAATGTTTGCGATATTTTGCTTTTGCACCTTTAAAACAATAAGGCGCTTTCATTTTGCACTCTAACTTAAGAGTTTTTATTTACTTTATGTAGTGATGTGATACCTAATACAATTTTGAAAATACAATAGTTGTGGTCTGATTTGTTGCCTTTCAGTTCTTTTCTTTTTACTTCGTCTTCCCTTGGTATTTACATTGAGCAGTGACTTCATTTTAATCATTACAGATTTTTCTTAATCAGTTGCTCTTCTCTAGGTCATACCAGTGTCTAGCATTTAAGTCTTTTTTTTTTTTTTTAACAAAAAAGAAAGGCTATATTTTAATAGTTTTTTAAAACTCTCCAGCTTTTGTTGAATTGGGATCAGGTACTATACTGTCATAAATTCCTTTCAAGGTAACCACAAATATCGACTTTTTTTCCTTTCCCATGTACTGTAAACATTATTCTCTGATCTGGTCCTAATTTTCCAGCTCTTCACATGTTTTCTTTCATCATACTTTCTTCCCCCCACCCCAAGAAGGAGTCTCGCTCTGTTGCCAGGCTGGAGTGCAGTGGCACAATCTCAGCCCACTGCCACCTCTGCCTCCCGGGTTCAAGTGATTCTCCTGCCTCAGCTTCCTGAGTAGCTGGGACTACAGGCACGCACCACCATGCCCAGCTAATTTTTGTATTGTTAGTAGAGATGGGGTTTCACTGTGTTGGCCAGGATGGTCTTGATCTCTTGACCTCGTGATCCACCTGCCTCGGCCTCCCAAAGTGCTGGGGTTAAAGGCATGAGCCACCGTGCCCAGCCATACTTTTTTTTTTTTTCTGGTGCAGTTTCGAGGTTAAATATGTTGAGTTCTCTGCCCATTTGTTCAACTTCTATTGTATTATTTCTGTGGACTGACAAATGTTATGAACAATTTGGTTTCAAAATGGATTTTTCTATTTAGCAACTTTCTATTCCTCTAGGACCTAGTATATGAGTCACTAAGATGACTGACCAATCTGTGCCATCTTTTCTAGTGACATTTTGTTTATCAGTGTCTCTTTTGTGTATTTCTTTGATCCATATCTTGACAGTATTACATAAGCAGAAATGAAAGAGACATTGAATGGAATGTCTCACTCAAATATAAATAACCTTATAAATACAATCTTTACTTCTCAGAGTCCAGTCTTCTTGCTTAGTCTGGTCTTCCTTGTTGATCAAGGTTCTCGTGAATAAATGGCATTAGTTTGTGTTCTCACAAATAGGATAGGAAAAGGAATTACACATATTGATTATATACTTTATGTCAGACCACTTATGTACATTGTTTGGCTCCATGATTCTGAAAAATTTTTTTTTTTTTTGAGGCGGAATCTCACTCTTTTGCCCAGGCTGGAGTACAGTGGCACAATCTCTGCTCACTGCAAGCTCCGCCTCCCAGGTTCATGCCATTCTTCTGCATCAGCCTCCCGAGGAGCTGGGACTACAGGCGCCCGCCACCACGCCCAGCTTATTTTTTGTATTTTTTAGTAGAGACGGGGTTTCACTATGTTAGCCAGGATGGTCTCGATTTCCTGACCTTGTGATCCGCCTGCCTCGGCCTCCCAAAGTGCTGGGATTACAGGCATGAGCCACCGTGCCCGGCCATTCTGAATTTTTTATCACCCTATCATCATTTCTATTCAGCCCTTTTCTTCCCTTCCTAAATTGTTTATTCTGTGTTTGATTTTTGTTCTCTGCTGGTAGTCAGCTAATCTTCCAAAAATAGTAGTAGTCATTGATTGATCACTTACTGTATGTCAAAAACTGTGTTATACTCTTCACATAAATGTTTCTCTTTCGATCCTCAAATAACCCTGTGAATTTATCACTTAATATTGTTAAGCGGCAAAAAAAAAAAAAAGAGGATCCAAAAAACAGCAGATTAAAAAACAAATTACTGGCTGTATTTTTCTCACCTTAAAAAGTCTAGAGGTCAGCAGTCCAAGGCCACTAGTGCAGCTCCATAATGGCCTTAGGGACCCAGATTTCTCCTGGTTTTCTGCTCTTCCATACTTTATATTGGTGTTCATCCTGGTATCTGTAAAGTAGTCTCTGCCACCTCTAGCATCATGTCCATGTTCTGCACAAAAAGAAGAGAAAAAGTACATGCCATTTGTTTTCGTTCCCTACAAAAAAGTTTCCAGAAAGCCCTACCTCATAACTTTCCTGACTTCTCAGAGGTCAGAATTACCCATCTCATGGCTACCTCTAATAACTAGTAGGGATGAAATTAGAACCCATAATTGCCTAATTCCAGAATCTACTAACTCATCTTCACTATAGTATAGTCCTTCTAAAGGCCAGGACTTTGAGAGACACCTGAATTTCAACAAGGCACCACAGGATGTGTGGTTGGAGCTGTATACTTCCAATGGATTTTGCTTTTTAAGAGGCAGCCTAAGCAGAGAGGTAGGGTTTGTCCACCTGATGGTAGCTTCACAGCTATCCATCCCATTTATAGCAGTTTTCATTTTCTCTTCAGTTACACTGTGAAGTTGAGTGAACTGAGGTCTGTCTCCCTTTTTATCTGCTGTGGACCAACTTCTACCTTTAAATGGAGTAAGGAAATAGACACATTTTAAAAACATTTCAGTGGCGGGACACGGTGGCTCATGCCTGTAATCCTAGCACTTTGGGAGGCCAGAGTGGGTGGATCACTTGAGGTCAAAACCTTGAGACCAGCCTGGCCAACATGATGAAACCCCATCTCTACTAAAATGTAAAAATTAGTCGGGCGTAGTGGCACACGCCTGTAATCCCAGCTACTCAGGAGGCTGAAGCAGGAGAATCGCTTAAATCTGGGAGGTGGAGGCTGCAGTGAGCCGAGATCACATCACTGCACTCCAGCCTGGGCAACACTTAGTCTCAAAAAAAACCCAAAAAAAAATTTGAGTTAGATACATAAATGCAAAATGGCTGTTTATGACAGTGCACTCAAGCTTTTCTTTAAAAAGATAATGTATATTAAAGGGCTTTATACATTTGTAAAGTATTTGTATAATAGACATGTTAGACGATATTTTCATAAGAATGTATGTCATTCACGGTTATATATAGTAACATGTAATGTCAGGTTGCCAGCAAGCTTTTTTTTTTTTTTTTTTTGGTGATGGAGTCTCTCACTCTGTAACCCAGACTGGAATGCAGTGGTACAATGTCAGCTCACTACAACCTCCACCTCCTGAGTTCAAGCGGTTCTGCTGCCTCAGCCTCCTCGGTAGCTGGAATTACAGGCACCCGCCACCATGCCCGGCTAATTTTTGTATTTTTAGTAGAGATGGGGTTTCACCATGTTGGCCAGACTGGTCTCAAACTCTTGACCACAGGTGATCCGTCCATCTCAGCCTGCCAAAGTACTAAGATTACAGGCAGGAGACACCACACCTGGCCACTAGCAAGCTTTTTAAAGTTAGAGACCATTGATTTAAAGTTAGGAAACATGCAGAACTTACATGTCAGCACTTAACATTTGACTGCCAGCTTTCCTACCTTTAGTAAAGAGATACTCTGATTAAACCGTTTGAAACCTAAGGTTGTCAAATGGGACAGTGTGAATGAGTTAATCATGGGTACCCAAGTATGTGTAGAAGACATAATAATGTTACCTTGAGAGAAAAGCCAGATGAAACCGAAGAATATTCCCTAAAACATTTCATGCGGTGAAAAGTTTTCTCAAAGTCCAACTGGGAAGGCTGCTGCCAATAGGTTGAATGTATTAGTAACAGTTTAAACTGCATCTAGGCTGGGCACAGTGGCACAGGAGCTACTTGGGAGACTGAGGTGGGAGGATCCCTTGAGTCCCGGGAGGCTGAGGCAGCAGTGAGCCAAGATCGCGCCAGTGTGCTCCAGGCTGGATGACAGAGTGAGACCCTGTCTCAATAAATAACAAAATAATAAACTGCAACTAACTTGTATTTTTAAACGTATATAGGGCATTCTTAGACCCTCTGAAAGAAATAAATTTGAAAGAGGGCAAAGATTTCTCCAAAGATTGTCTTTCTTTAAATTTTTTGTTTTTTCTTTTTATAGAGATGAGTTTTCACTATGTTGCCCAGGCTGGTCTTGAACTCCTGAGCTCAAGTGATTCTCCTGCCCCGGCCTCTCAAAGTGCTGGGATTACAGGCATGAGCCACTGCACCTGGCTCCAAGATGGTCTTTCATTTGTAATTCAGTTACGTAAAAAGACTAATGTTACATAAACCAAATAACACTAGTTCATTCATTTGACAAACATTTCTTCAGTGCTTTATCTTTACCAGGCACAATACTAAGTACAGTGTCAGGATTCGGCAAAATTTGACAGATATTCTCTAAAAGAGCAAGCTTTTAAAGAAACACCTAAGAATCTTACTTTGTCATCTTTGTCATCTCATAACATCCATGAGTTTAATTTTGAAAAATGCCACTTTGAACTATATCTTTGAACAGAAATAAGCATTTGAACTATATCTCAAATTTTACTATCCAACTGTGTATTTTCAGCATATCTAGCAGTTTAAGAGACACCTCAGTTTTTCTCTCTGCCAAGTTGAACTGTTAGAATAGTCCTTAGAAAACTGAAGTGTTGGCCGGGCACAGTGGCTCATGCATGTAATCCCAGCACTTTGGGAAGCTGAGGCTGTAGGATCACTTGAGCCCAGCAGTTCAAGACTAACCTGGGCAACATGGCGAGACCTTGTCTCTTATAAAAATAATAATAGGCCGGGCATGGTGGCTCACACCCGTAATCCCAGCACTTTGGGAGGCCAAGGCGGGCGAATCACCTGAGGTCAGAAGAGTTCGAGACCAGCCGGACCACCATGGAGAAACCTTGTCTCTCCTAAAAATACAAAATTGGCCAGGTGTGGTTGGTGGCACATGCCTGTAATCCCAGCTACTCGGGAGGCTGAGTCAGGAGAATGGCTTGAACCAGGCAGGCAGAGGTTGCAGTGAGCTGAGATCACACCATTGCACTCCAGCCTGGGTGGGCAATAAGAGCAAAACTCCATCTCAAAAAAGTAATAATAATAACCAGGTGTGGTGGTGTGTGCCTATAGTTCCAGCTACTCAGGAGGCTAAGGTGGGAGGATCACTTGAGCCTGGGAAGTCGAGGCTGCAGTGAGCCAAGATTGTGTCACTGCACTCCAGTCTGGGAAACAGAGCAAGATCCTGTCTCACAGAAGAGAAGAGGAAAAGAAAAGAGAGAAAAAAGAAAACTTAAGTGTCCTTACACTTTAATTCTTTGGCATGCACTTAAGCAAAGAATGAAACAGTTGTCTGCTATCACACCAGCAGAGGCCAGAAGAGAGCTATTTTTTATTTATTTTATTTTATTTATTTATTTTTATTTTTTATTTTTTTTTTGAAACGGAGTCTCTTGTCGCCCAGGCTGGAGTGCAGTGGCGCGATCTCAGCTCACTGCAACCTCCTACTCCCAGGTTCCAGCGATTCTCCTGCCTCAGCCTCCTGAGTAGCGGGGATTACAGGCATGCACCAACACACCTGGCTAATTTTTATTGCATTTTTAGTAGAGACGGGGTTTCGCCATGTTGACCAGGCTGGTCTTCAACTCCTGTCCTCAGGTGATCCATCCGCGTCGGCCTCCCAAAGTGCTGGGATTACAGGTGTGAGCCAGTGCGCCCAGCCGAGAGCTCTTTTTGGAGAAATAATTAGTTGGAAACTAGAGGCTGAGCAATCAAAAGAGAATTTCTAGGATATATAGCATATGAATTGCGTACCTTTGTCACAGTAATGATAGCACATCAGCCCAAAAAGAGCTTTCAACATAGCTGTTGTTGAAATATAACAAAGAGCAGAGGTAAGAATTCATGGTCTTGAGAGGAAAACAAAAGTCAACATTGTGTACCTAAGTATTGGGCATTTACGAATACAAAGAAATGCATGAGCTCCTATTACCCAGGGGGAGAACAGCCAGCCATAAAAAGATGCCTAAGAGGTCAAAGAGGCTTAGGCTGAGTGCCGATTTTTCGTAAGGCTAATTAGAACCCACACTATGCCTTAGGATGAGTTAACCTAGCTAGAGAAGCAGAGAGGAGACAATGCAATCTAAGTTGGGAAACTAATTGGAATGTGGAGATGCTAAAATACTGAGTCAGAAGGGGCCTTAGAGATCATTTGATTCAAGCCCCTTACTTTGTAATGAAGAAACAGGAGCCCAAAGACTCAGTGATTGCCAAGGTCCCAAAGGGCTAGAACCAGAATGTATGGCATCTGGGACCTCAGTTTGATGTTCTTTCCCCTTTGCAGGTGTACGCATTAGAACTAGGGAGTAGAGCTAGAATGTGGTTTTAGTAAGAGAGGCAGTAAACTTGGGTCCTGAATGCAAAATTAAGACTCTAGACTTGAGTCTGTAGTACTGTGGTTTTTCAGACCACTAGTAGAAGATCCCTTTCTTCAAATTAAATCTTATACAGAGCTTCAGTAAACAACGATACTTTAATAACATGAATTTATTTCAAGCATTCAATTTTATCACCTTTACTTATAAGTCCACCTAGTCAAATGCTTTCTGCACCTCAGGCCAATTATGTCTGAGGTTAAGTTCCAGGCATCAGTAATTTTGGGGAAGACAGACTGTCACCTGTTGGAACGAACTCTCGATTCCCCTCCTGGGCCGAAGTGCATTTGTGAGAAGGATCTGACCACGAGGTTCACAGCAGAGAGTTATTTGTTAGCTAGGGTCTAGCTCTAGGTTGGCCCTGGGACCCCGACTGCTTGTTACAGGCTGTTTATATAGGCTAACACAAGTTCAAACACAGCTTATGGCGCGAAATTCAAACAAAGCTTAAGGCGTAAAATGATTGGGTCTAGCTATAGCCTGAGCAAGGGGTCTTGGTTTAATTGGTTAGAGCAGGACCTTATGAGGTTCTTTCCTGGAGTTGATGATTCCGGGAACTTCGAGGCAGGGTGAGACCCCTGGAATTGGCAGGGTGGGACCTCATGAGGTTGTTTCCCGGAATTGGCAGGGTGGGACCCTATCAGGGTGGGACACTATCGAGGCAGGGTGGGACCCTATCAGGGTGGGACCCTATCTAGGCAGGGTGGGACCCTCTCTAGGCAGGGTGGGACCCTATCTAGGGCCACCTGGTGCTAACTTTTTAGGTTTTGTGAGGCCTAGTTTCATTCCCTCCTCTTTTTGTGTCAGAGGCTCAATCTTGAGCCTCTTCTTCAGTCCTGAGGGTCTGGTATTGTTGGGTCAGAACCATAGCATGTACTATGTTTAATCTATTTTTAATAAGGGTGAGTAAGCGGTTGAGTATGCATGGCCCGAAAGTCAGGATGAGTGTGAGCAGGATGAGGGGTCCTAAGATGGTGGAGATTAGGGTGCTAAACCAAGGGGATCGGTTGTACCAATTTTCAAACCAATTTTGCTGAGATTCTCTTTCTTTTTTTCTCTCTTATTATATACTTTTTCTGCCTCCCTAACCAATTCCTGTAATCCATAGGTCTGGATCCCATCCAGCCTCTGGAGTTTCCCTCTGATATCTAATGCAGCTTGGTCTATGAACGCCATAGCTATGGTGGCCTTATGTTCTAGGGCCTCTGGGTCGAATGGGGTATACATTCGGAACCCTTCCAGTAGCCTTTCCATGAAGGCTGCCGGGCTTTCGTCCCTTTCCTGAGTTATAGTTCTTACCTTGGCCAAATTTGTGGGGCGTTTTCCTGCCCCTTTGAGACCCGCCAACAGAGCCTGGCGATAGATTCGGAGACTCTCCCTACCTGGTGCCGTTTCATAGTCCCAGTCCGGGCGGGTGAGGGGAAATCCCTCGTCTATTTCATTGGGGAGTTGGGTTGGGAGGCCCCCTGGTCCTGGCACATTTTTCCGGGCCTCCAGGAGGACTCGCTGCCTCTCTTCAGTGGTTAGGAGGACCTGCAAGAGCTGCTGGCAATCATCCCAGGTGGGCTGGTGGGTGAGGAGAATGGATTCTATCAACGAGGTTAGGGCCTGAGGGTCTTGGGAAAAGGAAGGGTTATGGGTCTTCCAGTTGTAGAGGTCAGAGGCAGAGAAAGGCCAGTATTGGACTGTACGATTGACGGTGCGGAGGGGAAAAAGGGAGGATCGCCAAGTGGGAGAGCCATCTGGGTCCTCAGTCCGCCGCAGGCGGAGGCGAGGTGTTGCTGGCGGAGCTTGAGGGGTGAGTTCGGGTGGGACCGGAGAGGGAGACATGGAGGGAGCCGAGGGGGAAGTTGGGGACAGGGTAGGGACCGTGGGGGAAGCTGGGGAAAGGGTAGGGGCCGAGGGGGAAGTTGGGGAAAGGGTAGGGGCCGAGGGGGAAGCGTAAGGTGGAGGTCTCAGGAGGGGGTTTTCAGGTGTAGGAGGCAGGGGGTCAAGAAGGAGGAGGTCCCTCTGGGGCTCATCTGGGAGAACCGGCTTTTGCGGATCTGAATTCCGGTTCTTTGGGGCCTCTAAGGCAAGGAGGGTAGATTGGGATGGGGAAGGGGAATGGAGGAAGGGTTTCACCCAAAAAGGAGGGTTTCGGACCAGATCTTCCCAAGTAATTACGTAGGCCACCTGGTCTGGGTGTCCGAGTGGCCCAGGATCCATCACTTTAGCTTTGACCTGTAGGATAATTGAGAGGTTAAATGTTCCATCCCGTGGCCACTCTACCTGGAGGGTTGGCCATTCGGACGAGCAGAATGTTTTCCATCGTCCCTTACGGACTTCTACAGAGAGGTGGTGGGCTCGAGCCCGAACGTCAGGGAAGTGAGTCAGAGTCAGAGTTAAAGGGGTCGTCAACGTCTGTCCCATAGTTCTGTCTAGAGATTCTTTCACACACAAGGACAAAATGAAAGCAACATACAAAAGGACCAAACAAATGAGAAGAAGCCGCGCGGCCAGAGAGTGGCGCCACAGTTTCACAAAATATTCGGATGGCAGGGGCGACGGCACCCTGCCTACAGATTCGAGGAGGCTGACGGAGTCGTCAGCCTTCTTCCAGTCTACCGCCAGGGCGTCCCCGGGGCGTAAGTGAGAAGGTGCCGGACACGTCTGTCCCCCTTCTCCACTTAATTATTCAGACGGAGTACTCCTCAGAATTAGCCGGCAAAACAAACAGAACGAAACGAAACAAACAGAACGAGACGAGAGTACCTGACAGAGTTCGTTCGTCCAGTCGGCGGTCGGTGGCCCGGGCCAGATGGGTCTCCGCCGGATGGGTCGGGGGTCCTCGGACGACCCCACTTCCCGGCCAACGCACCAAATGTTGGAACCGAACTCTCGATTCCCTCCTGGGCAGGGGTCGTCGCGAAGGATCACCGACACGAGGTTCACAGCAGAGAGTTATTTATTACTAGCGCGCTAGGGTCCCAAGCTCTAGGTTGGCCCTGGGACCCCGACTGCTTGTTACAGGCTGTTTATATAGGCTAACACAAGTTCAAACACAGCTTATGGCGCGAAATTCAAACAAAGCTTAAGGCGTAAAATGATTGGGTCTAGCTATAGCCTGAGCAAGGGGTCTTGGTTTAATTGGTTAGAGCAGGACCTTATGAGGTTCTTTCCTGGAGCTGATGACTCCGGGAACTTCGAGGCAGGGTGAGACCCCTGGAATTGGCAGGGTGGGACCTCATGAGGTTGTTTCCCGGAATTGGCAGGGTGGGACCCTATCAGGGTGGGACACTATCGAGGCAGGGTGGGACCCTATCTAGGCAGGGTGGGACCCTCTCTAGGCAGGGTGGGACCCTCTCTAGGCAGGGTGGGACCCTATCTAGGGCCACCTGGTGCTAACTTTTTAAGTTTTGTGAGGCCTAGTTTCACACCCAGGCTAGAGAGCAGTGGCATGATCACAGCTCACTGCAGACTCAGCTTCCTGAGTAGCTGGGACTACAGGCATGCCACCACGCCTGTTTTGTTTTGTTTGTTTTTGTAGAGATGAGGTCTCACCATGTTGCTCAGGCTGGTCTCAAACTCCTGCGCTCAAGCGATCTGCCTGCCTTTGAGCCACCACACCTGGCCAATCAATATTTCTTTTAAAGCTCCCTGTGTGATTCTGGTGTGCAGCCAAGTTTGAGAACACTGCCCTAAGTCACTGTTACAGGCTAGTACAGTGGCATTCAAACTTTGGTGTACAACAGAATCACCTGGAAGGCTTGTTAAACCACAGATTGCCAAGCTGCACCCCAAAGTTTCTGATTTTTGTCTGAGCATTTGTATTTCTAACAAGTTCACAAATCAGTATAAGGCAAATTAAGAAATATTGCTAGGACAACAAGGAAAAGTAGTACAATGTTAAGCTTCAAGACAGTAGAAAATATTTTGAGCTGTGTAGTGATGCGTTAATTTAGATGGCATCATCAGGCCCGCAATATATATAAAATGGATTTGGTGAGGGCGTGGTCAGGCATAGAGTCAGGTGTGCAAGAAAAAGCATTTAGTATTCTATTACAATATTCCAAATATGAGGAGCACCTGGGCTAAGACATGGAGGTGCAATGGAAAAGAAGAAATTTAGTAACCACTTAATGATTGTCACATACCAGAACTGGCAGCTGAGAGTACAAAGATGAATATGACAATTCTCCTCAGTGAGCCTTTAACCAACTCAGTGGTCACAAGGAACATTGCAAAGTTAGAATCATTAAACTAGGTCTCCTACTAGAAATGGGGAGGGACCCTTGTTCTACACGTCATTTGTAATTGTAACACTTAAAAAGAGAAATTATCTATCAGTAATTCTACAGTGAACCTTCTTTTTACATATTTAAGAATCCAGGGACAATTATGTAGTGGATATTTGCCCAACATGTTATTCTGCACTCAAATTTGAGGCTGCCCACTATCCCCTTGGAGATTTGTCCAGGAAATTTGCTTTTTTTTCCTATTTATCCTCTAACCATTTATTCAGAAAGATAATTATCCATTATTCATGCTTACTGAGTCTGGGCCCTTTCATTGTTTATTAACATTTCCACCAAAGTTTGGCAGGACAAATAAAGAACGAAACTCAGATTAACCTTAGACCATCAACGTATCTATCAATTTTGATAAGGTATTTGGGAGAAAATGTAGAAAGTGGACTCAAAATTTGAAAGACATGTATTTCCAGTGAACCAGGCAATATCTGGAGTGGATTTGATAGGAAGTTAGCATTAAGCTCAAGAAAATCACAGATAACAAGCTGTGCAAACATGGCCTGAGCATGCATTTGACAGTTTCAAAAAATCAGAGAATAAAAAGTTAATGCTTGAAATAATCTATTCCAACCTCTCATTATAAGTAAATTGGTTGGGGGTACATGTTTACTTGTCTTGCTGTTTTACAGATGAACAGCTAAATTTGAAACAGAGTTACAAATGACAGCTGCAGTGTTATGCCAACTTTAGAAGTAAAGGTATTTCTGTATTTTGACTGCTCAGCATCAGGATTATCTTTACTCACACAAATAATGTTTTGCCAGTGGTAAAGATCTTCTTTTTTTTTTTTTTTGAGATGGAGTTTCACTCTGTCACCTAGGCTGCAGTGCAGTGGCACAATCTCGGCTCACTGCATCCTCTACCTCCCGGGTTTAAGCAGTTCTCTGCCTCAGCCTCCCCAGTGACTGGGATTACAGGCACCCACCACCGCACCCAGCTAATCTTTTTTGTATTTTTAGTAGAGATAGGGTTTCACCATTTAGCCGGGCTGACCTTGAACTCCTGATCTCATTGTCCACCCGCCTCTGCCTCCCAGAGTGCTGAGATTACAGGCGTGAGCCACTGCGCCCGGCCTGCCAGTGGTAAAGATCTTTAACATCTGTCTTGCATCACAAGATGTTCAGGGCTGGTCTCCCTCTGTCACCCAACACAGGTGCGGTGGGGATCTCAGCTGCAAGCTCCACCTCCCACTCGTCTCCTGCCTCAGCCTCAGTAGCTGGGACTGAAGCCACCACCTCGCCGGCTAGTTTTTGTATTTTTTTTTTTAGTAGGCGGGTTCACGAGTTAGCCGGATGGTCTCCATCTCTGACCTGCGTGATCCGCCTGTCTCGGCCTCCCAAAGTGCTGGGATTACAGGCTTGAGCCACCGCGCCCAGCCACAAGATATTCTTATATTAGATTATTCCAGAATCTTGAAGAAGAGTAATAGATCAATTTCAAGACAAAGTTGAATCATTTACAATAACATCATGTAAGTAGCCAAAACTTTCAGAGACTCTGTGCATTAATATTCACATGGATTGGCTGGGCACAGTGGCTCACGCCTATAATCCCAGCACTTTGGGAGGCCAAGGTGGGTGGATCACCTGAGGTCAGAAGTTCGAGACCAGCCTGGCCAACATGGTGAAACTCCACCTCTACTAAAAATACAAAAATGAGCCAGGCATGGTGGCGGGTGCCTTTAATCCCAACTACTCAGGAGGCTGAGGCAGTAGAATCACTCGAACCTGGGAGGCAGAGATTGCAGTGAGCTGAGATCACACCACTGCACTCCTGCCTGGGTGACAGAGCGAGATTCCGTCACACTAAAAAAAAAATAAATAAATCACATGGATTATACTGATGGTAGCAAATACAACTGAGCCTTACTTGCAATTTCAGTATATATAGTATACTTGTGGTATATAGAGTGTTTGTTGTTGTTGTTGTTGTTTTGAGATGGAGTCTCACTCTGTCGCCCAGACTGGAGTGCACTGGCGTGATCTCGGCTCACTGCAACCTCTGCCTCACCACGTTCAAGTGAGTCCCCTGCCTCAGCCTCCCAAGTAGCTGGGACTGCAGGTGCCCACCACCATGCCCAGTTAATTTTTTGTATTTTTAGTAGAAGCGGGGTTTTACCGTGTTAGCCAGGATGGTCTCCATCTCCTGACCTCATGATCCGCCTGTCTCGGCCTCCCAAAGTGCTGGGATTATAGGCTTGAGCCACCGCGCCTGGCTGACCTGTCTCATTTTTAAAGGATTATTCAAGGTGATGTGAAGGAGAATGAGATAATCAGGGTGTGAAGGTGGGAGCAGGGAGTGAGATCCTTGTGGTTGTCCTGTGGAAGATGATGGTTTAAAATGGGAGCAGTTGAAGTGGTTATTTGAAGGTAGAGCATCAGTGGGATTTGCTGGGTGATTTTTTTTTTTTTTTTTTTTTTTTTTTTTTAAGGAGTCTCACTCTGTCACTCAGGCTGGAGTGTAGTGGTGCAATCTCAGCTCACTGCAGCTTCTGCCTCCAGGGTTCAAGCAATTCTTATGCCTCAGCCTCCCGAGTAGCTGGGACTACAGGCAAGTGCCACCACGCCTGGTTAATTTTTGTATTTTTAGTAGAGATGCGGTTTCACTATGTTGGCCAGCTAGTCTGGAATTCCTGACCTCAAGTGATCCACCTGCCTTGGCCTCCCGAAGTGCTAGGATTACAGGTGTGAGCCACCACGCCTGGCCTGCTGGACGATTTTAAAGGGTGTAAGGGAAAATAAAGAATCAAGGATAACTCCCAAGTTTTGTATTTGAGCAGCTAGGTGAATGGAAGAGCAGTGGATTTAAAGTAGAGTGGCAGAAATGCATTTGTTTAAGACAGATTAAGATTGGGATCCTATCAGACATCCAAGTAGAGATGTTAGGTGTGAACATATGACTTTGAAGTTCAGGGGCAAGGCCACAGTGGGAGATATAAATGGAGGGGGGTGAGTCATCAATTTCTAGCTATTTAAAGCAATGGACCAGCATGAGATCACCAAGGTTTGATTGTAAATAGAGAAGAGATCTGGGAAGCTTGAGTTAGATTAAAGCTATATGGAACTGTAGACATAGAAGAGTCCAGGTGAGGAGGATTACCTGCAATTTAGGCTTCTAGTAACAGAGGTGTAGGGTTAGAGGGCTTCAGTTCCTGACGGTCCCTTAGGGCAGGGGGCTAGTCACTTGTAAATATATTCTCCTCCTTGGATTTGCCTCTCAGGAAGTTTGTATTGATAAAGAGTTGGAGGGGGTCAACCTGAGGCATACTGAGCTTGGAGGGCCCTTCGGTCCTGCCAGGGCTACTGTTGAGGCCAGGGGAGAGGTACCCTCCACGGGAGCACAAGTAGCCCTGTGGCCCCTGCTGCAGGTGGGGTCAAGGCTGGGGGGCAGGCAGTGCTACAGGAGCAGCTCCCGCCCCCTCCACCTTGCCATACCCATCCAAACTTCCCAAAGGCCTGTACCCCTGGATGCTCCTGCACCTCAGCTGTCTCCAACAGGGAATACAATGCCCATTTTGCCTTCCCGTGCTCACCACCAAATTTTACCAGCCATTCTCTTGACGGTCCCTACTTGGAGGATGGGGTAGTTAGAGAGACACGTAACTTTTCCCATCTTGTGGGGCTGAAGGCAGGGTTGCTGGAAAATACCATCTTGCAAAAATACCGTATCAGAGGCACCTAGGAAAGCAGCATAGGGTAAATTGCCATGGGAGGTGCAGCCTGTAGGGGGGTCTGTGGGAAGTCAAGGTAGGGAGGGTTTTGGCTCCAATGTATCATCAGAGCAGACTAATGCAACAACAGCCTGTTGTCTGGTTTCTGGCAAGATACATCTGTAGGACAGACACCAGACCTGTCTTCATAAGGAGCTTGAAAGCCTCGGTCCCAACAACCTCCAAACTCCAAGACTTGATCATACTCAAAGTCCAGATCACTTCAAGGACTCTCTAAAATGTAATGTCCATCAACAAATCGCTGTCCCCTCACTTCTCAGACATGGCTGATATGTTTCTTGAAGGAGTTGGTCGCTTGCAAAGATCCACAGAAACCCAGGTCAGCCAATCCTGGTAGAATGCTGAAGTGCCAGTTTCGTCTTTCTGATCCTTCCTGTACTAGAGCTGCAACCACAAGGCCTGGCCTCCTATCTTTCTAAAAACACCATGGGAATAGCTGGTGCTTTTCCAGCTGAAGAAGGCTGAAATGACAGAGTAGGACTAGTGGCCAAGGTTCTGTCACATCTGCTGATGCATCTCAACTCCTAACACTCCAGAGGAAGGACTGGCACTTCCCAACCATGAAGCGTGAAAGCCATGCAGCCCAAGGGCTGGGGCCCCTTTCTTACATGCTGTTTCTTGGCCTTTGTGGATTGTCACAGTCTACACCAGAATGTCATGGACATCAGGGGAAATGCACCCCAGCTGCTGCTTCTGTGCCTGTGAGTCTCCACTGAACAACCATTTCAAAAGCCCTGTTGATGTGCTGTCTGCTCAGTCACCTGCTTGGGTGGCATGTAACAAGATAAGTGGCAGTCAAGTGCTTCTAACCTAGTAGCCATCTTTCTCCATTGCATAGATATACATATATCTGCTATGAGCTAGTACATGTTGATATTACTGTTGAACTCTCAAAGAACAACTGCATTTCTTTTCCTTCCAAGTTCTCAAACAGGACCTCATTGTGGCCCCTAAGTCCTATCAGCTCACTTCACAGGGTTTGTTGGGAATCTCCCAGGATTCTCAGGCAAAATCTTCCAGGCAATAAATAATAATAGCGATAAAACCAGATAGTGGTGCCAGGGTAGTAGATACCCAAGAAGACAAGCTTGGTGACTTCTGCATACATACACACACTAGAGCAAGAGAGGGATGTCTTTTGGAATGGGATTGGACTTAGTTGGTGAAGCTAAGAGTGATGTTTCCTGTTTTCTAATGCTTGTTCCTGAAAGAGTTACTTGGGCCATGTTGAATCATCATCACAATCAGGGCCCTTCTCCACTTCCCATGCTACTCTGTAAAGGAATAAATAGCTGTATTCACACCCCCTCCCCTATGGAACTGCAACTGCTCTTGAGTGTGAGTCAGGCCATGGTGCATGAACACCAATGGCAAGGGCATCATGTTGGTGCCATTAGTGGTGCGTGGTGCATCTGCACAGAGCTGTCCTAAGAGGACGCAGGAGTTTACTTGATCCTGCATAATAAGGCAGTTTTGTGTGTGGATTCATTAAACTTGCAAAAGGAGCACCCAGGGAAGGCACAGCAGCCCAACACAGTGCCTTAAACAGAGTAGGCTTTAATCCATGTTTCTTGAATAAATATATGATGAATGAGTCTGGGAACAGGGAAAACTGGTCTGCCAACATGTTTACTGTGTTACCTAGGTCAAATCTCTGCCTTTTAGGACTTTAGGTTCCTCATCTGTAAAATGAGAGGCTTGGACTGTGATATGGTTTAGCTATTTGTCCTCTCCAAATCACATGTTGACATGTGATTCCCAGTGTTGAAGGTGAGGCCTAGTGGAAGGAGTTTGGGTCATGGGGCAGATCTCTCATGAACGTCTTGGTGCTGTCCCTGTGGCAGTGAGTTCACATGAGAGCTGGTTGTTTTAAAGAACATGGCTCCCTCTCTCTTGCTCCCTCTGTCACCTTGTGATACACATGCTCCCCCTCCACCTTCCACCATGACTGTAAGCTTCCTGAGGCCTTCACTAGAAACAAATGCTGGCACCATTCTTCTTATATAGTCTGCAGAACCATGAGCCAAATAAACCTCTTTTCTTTATAAATTGCTGAGTCTCAGGTATTCCCTTATAGCAATGCAAAACTGACTAACACAAATGGTAAGCAGGAGTGGGGTCTCCAGCCCACATTTCTCCTCAGCACTGCCCTAGTAGAGCCTCTCTGTGAGCACTCTGCCTCTGTGGGAGGCTTCTGCCTGGGCACCCAGGCTTTCCCATACACCTTCTGAATTCTAGGTGGAAGCTGCCAAGCCGCCTTCATTCGTGCATTCTGCACACCTGGAGACTTAATACCACTTGGAAGCAAGGCTTACAGCCTGTGCCCTCTAAAGCAGCAGCCTGAGCTGTACCTGTGGCCCTTTGAGTCATGGCCAGAGCCAGAGCAGCCAGGATGCAGGAAGCAGCCTCCCAAGGTGGCACAGCACAGTGGTCCCTGCAGGCCTGGCTCACAAAACCATTCTTTCCTCCTCGGCATCTGGGCCTGTGATGGGAGGGGATATCTCCAAGATTTCTGAAACACATTTGAATGCTCTACTTCCCTTTTAATTCCAAGTTCCAACGTGAGGTCATCTCTTTCTTCCTGTATCTGATTGTAGGCTGTTAGAAGCAGCCATACCACATGTTGAATTCTTTGCTGCTTAGAAATTTCTTCCACCTGATACCTTAGGTCATCACTCTTAACTTCTAACTTCCACAGATCCCTAGCACATGGACACAATGTAGCCAAGTTCTTTGTTAGGGCATAACAAGGTGACCTTTCCTCTAGTTCCCAATGGGTTCCTCATTTCCATCTAAGACCTTACCAGCTTGGCCTTTGCTGTCTATATTTCTATCAGCATTTTGGTCACAACCACTTAACAAGTCTCTAAGAAGTTCCAAACTTTCCCTTGTCTTCCTGTCTTCTTCTGAGCCCTCCAAACTCTTCCAACCTTTGCCTGTTATCAATTTCCAAAGCTGCTTCCACATTTTCAAGTATCTTTATAGCAATGCTCCTCAGGACCAATTTTCTGTTAGTTTGTTTGTGTTGCTATAAAGCAATGCCTGAGGCTGAGCAATTTATAAAAGAAGAGGTTTATTTGGTTCATACTCCTGCAAGCCGTACAAGAAGCATGGCACCAATATCTACTTCCAGCAAGAGCCTTGGGTACTTTTTTATAGCAATGCAAATGGATCAACACAGACTGCATGATCTTTGAGTCCTATCTAATTCATCAGCTTCTCCCAATTAGATAGCTAGCACTTTTCAGGAGGGCAAACTGGAGAGCAGTTAAAAGCATGGTCTTCAGAGCCAGGCAAACTAGGGCTGCAATTCCAGCTCTGTCACTTAGAGTCTGGCATGGTCAGTGCACCCAAATTCTCTTAGCTTTCCATACCCACAAGTACAAGGTTCTTATGATAATTAAATGAAATTATATTGGGGTTTACTACAGCCGCTGGTATATAGTAACTGTTCAGTGATTGATACTTGTCATCATTATTATCAGTATTGCAGAGATGATGATGAATTACAAAGAAAATCTCTGAAAAGTCAGAACTTGAGGTGGGCCTTGAAGACTAGGTAAGATTTAGAGGGGCGGGGCTGGGTGCTGTGGCTCACGCCTGTAATCCCAGCACTTTGGGAGGCTGAGGTGGGCAGATCATGAGGTCAGGAGTTCAAGACCAGCCTGGCCAACATGGTGAAACCCTGTCTCTACTAAAAATACAAAAAATTAGCCAGGCATGGTGGCGGGCGCCTGTAATCCCAGCTACTCGGGAGCCTGAGGCAGGAGAATCGCTTGAACCCGGGAGGCGGAGGTTGCAGTGAGCTGAGACCACATCATGGCACTTCAGCCTGGGCAATAGAGTGAGACTCCATCTCAAAAAAAAAAAAAAAAAAAAAGATTTAGAGGGGCTGGGGAAAAACGTGGGAGAGGGAGATTTTATGAAGGAAAGGGGTCATATGAACAAAGGCCTGGAGGCAGTAGAACAGGAAGGGTGTTGCAGGTTGTGGTTGGGAACTATAAGGAGAAGACAATTGGCCTAGAGAGGAGAGTCTAGTAGGGAAGACATGACCTGTTAAGGCACACACGTGGATAGGTAAATCGAGATCTCTAAGTAATTTGCTCAAAGGGGGCTCCCCTTTCTCAGCCCTGTATCTTCCCTACTTTCTGAATGTTCAAACTCTGGAGGAGGAATACAGAGAAGGTGTTACTACTAGGCCATAGAATCATTTAAAATCCTGTCATGTTGGAGGAGTGAATTTTATTCTATAAGCATTAATTGACCACTTGTTATTTGCTCATAATGAAGGCAGCAGAGACCAGAGGTAAATGTTGAAAAGTCTCCCCAGGACCAGATGAAAACCAAAAGGCCAAATTTGTACTTTTAGAAGAACACCCACAAGGATTTTTCCAAAACGTGTACAATCCTGTTTAATAATTCAGGGCTTGAAAGAAAAGCCAGTTTGACCTTCTGCAGATGTAGCACACAGAACACTGATAGCTCAGCTCATAGGTGTGCATTTCAGGTACAAGGTGTCTGCTCAGCAGTACAACCTGTCCCCCAAATTTACCTTCCTGTGCACCCCATTTGTTCCAGTCAGGTTAACCTGACACCTCCGCCAAATTGTCCAGCGATGTTACCTGCCACACCCTTGCCTCTCTTTCTGCATAGAAAACAGGTAACAAACAGCCTGGTGTTGCGGGAAGTCAGGGACCCCAAATGGAGGGACTGGCTGAAGCCGAAGCAGAAGAACATAAATTGTGAAAATTTCATGGACATTTATCAGTTCCCAAAATTGATACTTTTATAATTTCTAACGCCTGTCTTTACTGCAATCTCTGAACATAAATTGTGAAGGTTTCATAGACATTTATCACTTCCCTAATAATACTCTTATAATTTCTTATGCCTATCTTTAATCTCTTAATCACGTTATCTTCATAAGCTGAGAATGTACATCACCTCAGGACCACTATTGCACAAATTGATTGTAAAACGTGTGTTTGAACAAGATGAAATCAGTGCACCTTAAAAAAGAACAGAATAATAGTGATTTTCAGGGAAAAAGGGAAGATAACCACAAGGTCCAACTGCCTGCGGGGTCAGGCAGAATAGAGTCATGTTTTTCTTCTAGCAGAGAGCCTATAAATGGATGTGCAAGTAGGAGAGATATCACTGAATCCTTTTCCCAGCAAGGAACTGGGGAGGGAATGCATTCCTGGGGGGAGGTCTATAGACGGCCGCTCTGGGAGTGTCTGTCTTATGCGGTTGAGATAAGGACTGAAATACGCCCTGGTCTCCTGCAGTACCCTCAGGCTTACTAGGATTGGGAAATTCCCGCCTGGTAAATTCTAGTCAGACCGGTTCTCTGCTCTTGAACCCTGTTTCCTGTTAAGATATTTATCAAAACAATACATGCACAGCCAGATATAGACCCTCATCAGTAATTCTAATTTTGCCTTGCTTTGTGATCTTTATTGCCCTTTGAAGCATGTGATCCTTGTGATCTATTCCCTGTTCATACACCCCCTCCACTTTTAAATTCCCTAATAAAAACTTGCTGTTGGCTGGCCGCGGTGGCTCAAGCCTGTAATCCCAGCACTTTGGGAGGCCGAGACGGGCGGATCACGAGGTCAGGAGATCGAGACCATCCTGGCTAACACGGTGAAACCCCGTCTCTACTAAAAATACAAAAAACTAGCTGGGCTAGGTGGCGGGGGCCTGTAGTCCCAGCTACTCGGGAGGCTGAGGCAGGAGAATAGCATGAACCCGGGAGGCGGAGCTTGCAGTGAACTGAGATCCAGCCACTGCACTCCAGCCTGGGCGACAGAGCGAGACTCTGCCTCAAAAAAAAAAAAAAAAAAAAAAACTTGCTGTTTTTGTGGCTCGGGGTCGTCATTACAGTTCTACCAATATGTGATGTCACCCCCGGAGGCCCAGCTATAAAATTCCTCTCTTTTTACTCTTTCTCTTTATTTTCCAGCCAGCACTTAGGGAAAATAGAAAAGAACCTATGTTGAAATATTGGGTGCTGGTTCCCCAGATAGCCTGGCCAATGTAGTGAAACCCCATCTCTAGTAAAAATACAAAAAATTAGCCAGGTGTGGTGTCAGGCACCTGTAGTCCCAGCTACTCAGGAGGCTGAGGCAGCAGAATCACTTGAACCCAGGAGACAGAGGTTGCAGTGAGCTGAGATTGGGCTGTTGCATTCCGGCCTGGGCAACAGAGCGAGACTCTGTCTTAAAAAAGGGGTAAAAAAAGGAGGTGAGGGCCGGGTGTGGTGGTTCACGCCTGTAATCCCAGCACTTTGGGAGGCTGAGGCAGGTGGATCATGAGGTCAAGAGATCAAGACCATCTTGGCCAACATGGTGAAACGCTGTCTCTACTAAAAATACAAAAATTAGCCAGGTATGGTAGTGTGCGCCTGTAATCCCAGGTACTTGGGAGGCTGAGTTTTGAACCCGGGAGGCAGAGGTTGCAGTGAGCCAAGATCGTGCCACTGCACTCCAGCCTGGTGACAGAACAAGACTTTGTCTCAAAAAAAAAAAAAGCTGACAGCCTCCTAAACCAGGGAGATATAGGAAGAAGACTGGTCCCCCAAAATATTAAAACATGACCTACCTAAGTCATGTCCAAACGTCTGCAAGGAAGAACAACATGGAAATGTTAGAAATATGATGGTCCATGAAATCAGCTGTGTAAACTGAGACATATGGCATGTTCTGTTGGACCCTGACAATGTAAATATTACATATTTTTCATTCACTGGAAACTGAAAAAAGCCCTATAGTATAGCCATCTTCTCATGAAGAGATAACCCACTGCAGCACAGATTTTGTCTCCCTCCTCCAATCATTTAATCATTCCATTCCTCTGACTTTGTCTAGGCCAAGTAGGCCCTTCATGTAATTTTCGGGGCTCCAGAATCACCCCATTTGCCTTTGACCCACTCCTGAAATACTCTGCATCACACAATTATTTCTTGCTTTTAAGGTATTCTACCTCCAGGAGTCTCCTGTTAAGCCATGAATTCCCCTGCCTACCACAATGAACATTTTCATGGTCATTCTCACAGTGTCAACAATTCATTTCTCGGGTAACCTGCTGCCGTGTTCTGGAAAGTGAAATACTGAAGAAAAGACAGAGAAGTCCAAGACACAGGGTACTCGCTGTGGAGCAGGAAGGCAGGTCATTGTCCAAGAGAAAGCAGCCTGTGGAGCACCCTGGGGTTTGATCTTTGGGTTCCTGTAGTTGTACCATGAGCACAGGAACGATGGAGACAAGCTTGCTCTTCCCTACCATTCTGTAAAGTTCTCTGCACATCCGGGGTCCCTTTTGTGTGGCCTTGGGCAGCAGGAAGCCTGGGACACCTGGGATACTGGTACTGAAGTGGAGGTTCCTGGGAAGGTGCCACAGCTGTTTCCGTGGGCTCCTGGCTCTGGCATTTCATCTGGGTGGAAATGGTTCTTATCCCCAAGGAGTTTTGAATGTGCCCCAGAGGTAACAGCTGCTGCATCAAGCCTAGCAGGTTTGATGCTGAAAAGCAAAATCTGAGCAGCTCTTCCTCTACCAGGAGTTTGTATGCTATGGTCCATAGCCCCATGGGAGTCCCTCGGCTCTTTCAGAAGGTCCATGAAGTCATCTTCATAATCATACTAAAGCATTATTTGCCTTTTCCATTGTGTCCATTTTCACTGATCACATAAAAGCAATTATAGACCGGGCACAGTGGCTCACACCTGTAACCCCAGCACTTTGGGAGGCCAAGGTGGGCAGATCACCTGAGGTCAGCCTGAGCAACATAGTGAAACCCCACCACTACTAAAAATACAAAAATTAGGCCGGGCGCGGTGGCTCAAGCCTGTAATCCCAGCACTTTGGGAGGCCAAGACGGGCGGATCACGAGGTCAGCAGATAGAGACCATCCTGGCTAACACAGTGAAACCCCGTCTCTACTAAAAAATACAAAAAACTAGCCGGGCAAGGTGGCGGGCGCCTGTAGTCCCAGCTACTTGGGAGGCTGAGGCAGGAGAATGGCGTAAACCCGGGAGGCGGAGCTTGCAGTGAGCTGAGATCCGGCCACTGCATTCCAGCCTGGGCAACAGAGCGAGACTCCGTCTCAAAAAAAAAAAAAAAAAAAAAAATACAAAAATTAGCCTGGCATTGTGGCAGGCACCTGTAATCCCATTTACTCAGGAGGCTGAGGCAGGAGAATCAGTTGAATCCAGGAAGTGGAGGTTGCAGTGAGCTGAGACCGTGCCAGCCTGGACGACAGAGTGAGACTCCATCTCAACAACAGCAACAACAACAAAAGGCAATTATAGGTAAATTTTGTGCCTTAACACAATTCAAGGTAGTGATCATTATATTCTTTGAATGCAATACACTGGCAAGGGAAAAAAGGCCATTTTTACCTAAGAATGCCTTGGCAGAATTTTCACAGATTAGAGAACGCTAAGGAGACACAGTAATTAAATGCAACATGGGATCCTGTATGGATCCTGGACCAAGAAAAAGACCTTAGTGGAAAATTGGTGTAATTTGAATACAATTTGTAGTTTTGCTAATGGTATGTTACAATGCTAAGATCCTGGTTTTGATAAAGGCACTGCAGTCATTAAGAAGTGGAGCCAGGCAAATGGGGATTCTCTGTATTATTTATGTAACTTTTCTGTAAATATAAAAGGTTGTAAATTTAAAAGTTATAAAAAAGAATGTCCTTGCCAAAGAAGTAAAATATACATATATATTGATTTTAGGCTGGGCACAGTGGCTCACACCTGTACAATCCCTGCACTTTGGGAAGCCAAGGCTGATGGATCACTTGAGCTCAGGAGTCCCAGACTAGCCTGGGAAACATCACGAAACGCTGTCTCTACAACTCTACAAAAAAATAAATAAATAAAAATTAGCGGAGTGTAGTGGCACACACCTGTTGTCTTAGCTACCTGCAGGGCTGAGGAGGGAGGATCACTTGAGGCCACGAGGTCGAGGGTGCAATGAGCCGTATTCGCGCCACTGCACTCCAGCCTGGACAACAAAGTGAGACCCTGTGATGCACACACACACACAAAATTGATTTGATTAAATTTCAGCATCTTTTTAACATTCTATGTAGGAGTGGTATCTTGAGGAAAAGCACTTGTACAATTCAATTGCAAGCTGAACTAGCCACCCTTTGCATAGATGTGTCTTTTCTCCTTTTTTTTTTTTTTTTTTGATTCAGAGTCTCGCTCTGTCGCCCAGGCTGGAGTGCAGTGGTGCCATCTCAGCTCACCGCAAGCTCCGCCTCCCGGGTTCATGCCATTCTCCTGCCTCAGCCTCCCGAGAAGCTGGGACTACAGGTGCCCACCACCTCCCCCAGCTAGTTTTCTCTGTGTGTGTGTGTGTGTGTGTGTGTGTGTGTGTGTGTGTGTGTGTGTGTATTTTTTAGTAGAGATGGGGATTCACCGTGTTAGCCAGGATGGTCTCGATCTCCTGACCTCGTGATCCGCCCGTCTCGGCCTCCCAAAGTGCTGGGATTACAGGTTTGAGCTACTGCGCCCGGCCAATGTGATTCATATACAATGAAATGTGTCAATATCTAGGAGATCTGCATACCTCAGTGAACCAATATTCTCAAAATGACCAATGCAAGATGTTACAAATCATGCATCAGTAAAAGATCCAAGTCACAAGAGAGACCTATACGTTTTAATGTAACAGAGTTCAAAAAAATTCACTGGTTTTGTTTCAGATTCTACATTATGACTAACATTCAAGAAAATATCACTTGTTGAGTATTGATACTGCATCAAAGATTAATATTTAAAGTTATCTGAAAAATTTCTTAAAAGACTGTAAAGAGGCCTGATTTTCTTCATATACTTCAACAAAACCAACATTTCAAAACAGATTAAATGCAGACACAGACCTGAGAATCCAACTGTCTTCTGTTAAACCAAACTTCAAAGAGATTCAAACATCTTTTCTCACTAATATTTTTTATTCTGGGATACATATACTTATTTTTGATAAAAATTGTATATTTTATGTTCAAATCTAGTGAGTTATTTTTAGATGAATTGGTAAGTATTCTAAAATGTATCACTTTTAATTTCTTTTATTTTTTAAATTTTTTAGAGACAGAGTCTCACTCTGTTGCCCAGACTGGGATGAAGTAGCACAGCTGTAGCTCACGGCAGCCTCAAACTCCTGGGCTTAAGTGATCCTCCCGCCTCAGCCTCCTGAGTAGCTAGGACTACAGGTGCATGCCACCATGCCCAACTATTTTTTTCAATTTTTTTCTTTTCTTTTCTTTTAGAGATGGGGGTCTCACTATGTTGCCCAGACTGATCTCAAACTCCTGGCCTCAGGCAATCCTCCTGCCTCAGTCTCCTAAAGCACTGGGATTATAGGCATGAGCCATTGTGCTTGGCCTTAATTTCTAATGGTAAATGCCAATTTATATAATTCACGTTAACCAAAGCTCTTTAGGATCCTCAATAATCTTTAAATGTCAAGAGGTCACAGCACCAAAAACTTGGAGAGGACTGAAACCATACTCACAGTGTTACCTGAAAAGGGTCCCGACCCAGACCCCAAGAAAGGGTTCGTGGACTTTGCGCAAGAAAGAATTTGGGGGTGAGTCCACTGAGTAAATTAAAAGCAAGTTTATTAAGAAAGTAAAGGAGGCTGGGCACAGTGGCTCACACCTGTAATCCCAGCACTTTGGGAGGCCAAGGCAGATGATCACCTGAGGTCAGGAGTTTGAGAACAGCCTGGCCAACATGGTGAAACCCCGTCTCTACCAAAAATATAAAAATTAGACGGACATGGTGGCACGCACCTGTAGTCCCAGCTACTCAGGAGGCTGAGGCACGAGAATCTCTTTAGCCCTGGAGGCCGAGGTTGCAGTGAACCAAGATCGCACCACTGCACTCCAGCCTGGGCAACAGAGCAAGGTTCCATCTCAAAAAAAAAAAAGTAGGCTGGGCATGGTGGCTCATGCCTGTAATCCCAGTACTTTGGGAGGCCGAGGCAGGCGGATCATGAGGTCAGGAGCTTGAGACCAGCCTAAGCAACATGGTGAAACCCTGACTCTATTAAAAATACAAAAATTAGCCAGGCGTGATGGCACACGTGCCTGTAGTCCCAGCTACTCAGGCAGCTGAGGCGGGAGAATCACTTGAACACGGGAGGCGGAGGTTACAGTGAGCCAAGATCATGCCACTGCACTCCAGCCTGGGCTACAGAGCGAGACTCTGTCTCAAATTAAAAAAAAAAAAAAAGAAAGAAAAAAGTAAAGGAGGCCGTGCGCAGTGACTCACACCTGTAATCCCAGCACTTTGGGAGGCCAAGGCAGGTGGATCACCTGAGATCAGGAGTTCGAGACCAGCCTGGCCAACGTAGGGAAAATACGTCTCTACTAAAAATATGAAAAAAAAAAAAAATAGCCAGGCATGGTGGCACATGCCTGTAGTCCCAGCCACTCAGGAGGCTGAGGCAGGAGAATTACTTGAACCTGGGAGGTGGAGGTTGCAGTGAGCCGGGATCACACTACTGCCCTCCAGCTGGGTGACAGAGTGAGACTGTCTCAAAAAAAGAAGGAAAGGAAAGGAATAAAGGAATGGCTACTCCACAGGCAGAGCAGCAGCATGGGTGCTGGACTGACGATACTTCCAATTACTTCTTGTTTATATGCTAAACAAGGAGTGAGTTATTTATGTGTTTTCCAGGAAAGGGGTGGGCAATCCTTGGAACTGAGGGTTCCTCTTCTTTTTAGACCCCATAGGATAACTTCCTGACATTGCCATGGCATTTGTAAACTGTCATGGTGCTGATGGGAGTGTCTTTTAGTATGCTAATACATTATAATGTGCGTATCATGAGCAGTGAGGACAACCAGAGGTCACTTTCATCGCAGTCTTGGATTTGTGGGATGTGGCCGCCTTCTTTACTGCGTATGCTGTTTTATCAACAAGGTCTTTGTGACCTGTATCTTGTGCTGACCTCCAATCTCATCCTGTGGCTAAGGACGCCTAACCTCCAGGGAATGCAGCCCATTAGGTCTCAGCCTTATTTTACCCAACCCCTATTCAAAAAGGAATTGCTCTGGTTCAAATACCTCTGACAACAAGGTTAACAAGAATTACATGCCAGATTCTGGATGGAAAATTAGGTATAATTAAATGTTAATCAAGCCACACTTTGGTAAGCTTCCCGTAGCTGCTTGCTGACTCAAAATCTCCTAGCACTAGATACTATTTGCATCCCCACTGTTCCTGTAGATAGGATCTCTAATGTTAGACTCATTAGAATTGCTTTTAAGAATTGCTTAAGGCCAGGAACAGTAGCTCATGCCTGTAATCTCAGCACTTTGGGAGGCCAAGGTGGGTGGATTGCTTGAGGTCAGAAGTTCAATACCAGCCTCACCAACATGGTGAAACCTGGTCTTTACTAAAAATATAAAAATCAATTCCAGCTACTTGGGAGGTTGAGATAGGAGAATCTCTTGAACCCGGGAGGTGGAGGTTACAGTGAGCTGAGATTGCACCACTGCACTCCTGCACTTCAGCCTGGGCAACAAAGCAAGACTCTCAGGAAAAAAAAAAAAAAAAAGGTTGTGTCAGACGTTTTCCAGATCCTGAATTCAATTGGAATGGCTGATGCCAACCAGTTTGAAGACCCCTCTCAGAGGAACTGAATCAGCAGAAGAATACAGATTCTTCACGTCCCTGTCCATGACCTCACCCAGTCCTCTTCAACCAATCAACAATCCCCACACCTCAGCCCCCTACTCATCCAAACCCCTTAAAATTCCTAGCCCCAAACTCCTTGGGATTTGAGGCTTCCTCCCATCTCCTCACTTGGCTGCCTGATGATTAAACCTCTTTCTCTGTTGCAACTTGGTGTCTCAGTGTATTGATTTGTCATGCATTGGGCAAGGAACCTGGTACGGTAACAGAACCACAGGTGTGGTGGTGTGAGAATGCACATTTGACCCATGCTTTATTCCTGGCTCTGCTACTTATCAGCTGTGGCAGACTGCCACAGTTACTACTTGAGACAGTCACTATAACAGTTACTACTGTTACTACTTGAGACCATCATTACAGCAGTTACTACTGTTTCTGCCTGAGACTGTCATTATGAGACTAAAGGAAGGGAGGAACATAGAAATGATAACAAAAAACAAAAATAACTATTTTAAGGAAAGGCTAACATGGGGAAGAAGAAACGAGAAGAAGACAAGATGAAAAGGGCTCCCTGCTTCTAGTGAGCAAAGGCAGCCCCTGAGCTTCTACAGCCGTTTGTATTTATTGGGTAACAAGGGCAAGGAGGAGGAGGTAACAACTGGTCCGCTGCTTAATTGATCACAGGTTCATATTGTTACTGATAGGCTTTAATTATGCCTAATAATAAGAAACATTTGTGCCTGGATCGTGACTGCCCTCAGCAGTCCTTCTGGGTGGCATTCGCAGTTTGTCAGTTTGCCAACATTCTGTATTATGAGAAACAGTTTGCTGCTTACTCATACAGCCTCCAGTGGTATACCGAGTTGATCACGACCCTCACTCTTTCGGCCTCCAGCAATCCGCCATGTGACCATGGGTAAGTGGCTGGGCCTCAGTTTTTTTCTTATATGTATAAGGTAGCAGAAATAATACTTCCTTCATAGGCTTGTTGTGAGTATGAGACAAAGCAAAGGACTATGTCTAGTGTCTGTATGTGGTAAAAATGGAGAAGAAAAAGATGAGGAAGAGAATGAAGAAGAGGAGGAGGAAGAAGGAGGAGGAAAAGGAGATTTAGTCTCTTCTCTATAAAAAGATTTGTGTTTCCAGAATATAAGAATTTGGTGGCTGGGCATGGTGGCTCACACTGGTAATCCCAGCACTTTGGGGGGCCAAGGAGGGTGGATCATGAGGTCAGGAGATCGAGACCATCCTGGCTAACATGGTGAAACCCCGTCTCTACTAAAAAACACAAAAAATTAGCCGGGCGTGGTAGTGGGCGCCTGTAGTCCCAGCTACTCAGGAGGCTGAGGCAGGAGAATGGCGTCAACCCAGGAGGTGGAGCTTGCAGTGAGCCGAGATCCGCTATGCACCACTGCACTCCAGGCTAGGTGACAGAGCGAGACTCCGTCTCAAAAATATATATAAAAATAAATAAAATAAAGAATTCAGTATTAGTAGATCTAAAGGCATAATCTTTTCAATGCTATAAGGTCATCTATCAGACATTGTCAAGTTTCATAGAAAGGAAATCTTGGCCAGCCACGGTGGCTCACACCTATAATCCCAGCACTCTGGGAGCCCAAGGCAGGTGGATCACTTGAGTCCAGGAGTTCAAGATCAGCATGGCCAACATGGCAAAACCCCATCTCCACCAAAAAATACCAAAAAATTAGCTGCTTGTTGTGGTGGATGCCTGCCTGTAGTCCCAGCTACTCAGGAGGCTGAGGTGGGAAAATCACCAGAGCCTGGGCTGTTGAGGCTGCAGTGAGCAGTGGTCATGCCACTGCACTCCAGCCTAGGTGACAGAGTGAAACCTTGTCTCACAGAAAAAAAAAAGAGACAGAGAGAGAAAGAAAGGGAGGGAGGGTGGGACAGGGAGGGGGGAGGGAGGGAGGGAGGGAAGGAATGAAGGAAGGAAATCTGGAAGGAAGGAAGGGAGGGAGGGAAGGAAGGAAGGGAGGGAGGGAAGGAAGGAAGGGAGGGAGGGAGGGAAGGAAGGAAATCAATCTCATATGAGACTCCAGGCACTAGAGAGCAATTAAGGGCTGTGAGTCTCAGGGCCACATTAGCAAGAGATTAATTCATCAACCTACAAAGTACTTAATGTCTATTATTAAAAATAATAGACATGGCTTAATGTCTATTCAATAGAATGATGGATGAGGAAAGACTGTAAAGAAACAGATGTGGAAGCTGGGAGCTATGGCATGTGCCTGTAATCCCAGCTACTCAAGAGGCTGAGGCAGGAGGATTGCTTGAACCCAGGAGTTCAAGTCCAGCCTGGACAATGTAGTAAGACCCTGTCTTTTAAATAATCGTATTAAGGAAAAGATATATATATTATGTGAGTGAGTGTATCTGAACAGATGTATAGTAAGAACAACGATCTGAAGTCACATGAGGTTCTGAGAAAAACCTGTGGCATTCCAGAATAGAACTGAAAGTTTGGCCTGGAGTTTTCTTGGCCTGATGCTTTTTAAGGAAAATGTTGTGTTTATGGTTAATGTTTTGTTTTTGTTTTGAGACAGGGTTTCACTCTGTCCCCCAGGCTGGAGTGCAGTGGTGCCATCTCAGCTCACTGTAACCGCTGCCTCCTGGATTCAAGTGATTCTCCCACCTCAGCCTCTCGAGTAGCTGGGACTACAGGCATCTGCCACCACACTCAGCTAACTTTTGTATTTTTTTGGTAGAGAAGGGGTTTCACTATGTTGGCCAGGCTGGTCTCTAACTCCTGACCTCAAGTGATCCACCTGCCTTGGCCTCCCAAAGTGCTGGGATTATAGGCATGAGCCACCACATCTGGCCCTGATTAATTTTTTTTTAACTGAAAATTTTAATGAGATAATTTTAATTCACATGCAGTTATAAGAAATAATGCAAAGAGATTCTATGAAACATTTACCCATTTCCTCCAGTGGTAACATCTTCCAAAACTATAGCACAAAATCACAACCAGGATATCAACTTTGATACAATATTACTCAGAAATCTCCTTTTATTTTTACACATTTGTGTAATGTATGTATTTAATTCTACACAATTGTATCATATGTTAGGTATTCACCACGGTCACCTAGCAACCAACAATCTGTTGTCCATTGCTAAAATGTTGCCATTTGAGAAGAGTTACATAGATTGAATTATACAATATATAACCTTTTGGGGTTGGCTTTTTCCAGTCAGCATAGTTCCTAGAGATTCATCTGAACTGTTGCATGTATTAATAATTTATTCTTTTTTTTTTTTTTTTTTTTTTTGAGACAGAGTCTTGCGCCATTGCCCAGGCTAGAGTGCAGTGGCACAATCTCAGCTCACTGCAACTTCTGCCTCCTGGGTTCAAGCCATTCTCCTGCCTCACCTCCTGAATAGCTGGGAGTACAGGCGCCTGCTGCCACGCCCAGCTAATTTTTGTATTTTTAGTAGAGATGGGGTTTTGCCATGTTGGCCAGGCTGGTCTCAAACTCCTGACCTCAGGTGATCTGACCACCTCAGCCTCCCAAAGTGCTGGGATTACAGGTGTGAGCCAAAGCTCCCAGCCAAATAATTCATCTTTTTAATAGCTGAGTAGTACTCTATGATGTATATAACCTTTTGGGGTTGGCCTTTTCCAGTCAGCATAATTCCTAGAGATTCATCTGAATGCGTCTGTTTTTTTGCCAGATGTACCACACTTTGTTTAGCTCTTCACCTGTTGAAGGATGTCTGATTTCTTTCCAGTTTGGGGAGTTATTACAAATAAAGTTGCAGGCTGGGCACAGTGGCTCATGCCTGTAATTGTAGCACTCTGGGAGGTGAAGGAGGGAGGATCCCTTGAGCCCAGGAGTTGGAGATCAGCCTGGATAACATACTGAGACCCCATCTATACAAATTTTTTTTTTTTAATTAGCCAGGTATGGTGACTCATGCCTATAGCTCTAGCTACCTGGAAGCTGAGGTGGGAGGATTGCTTGAACACAGGAGGTCAAGGTTGCCGTAAGCTATGACTGCTCCACTGCACTCCAGTCTGGGCAGCAGAGTGAGACCCTGTCTCAAAAAAAGAAAACAAAAACAAAAAACAAAAAATAAAATAAAATTGCTATGAACATTCATGTACAAGTTTTGTAAGAACACAAATTATAATCTGTCCCAGATAATTGTCCAAGAATGTAATTGCCTGGTCATACGGTAATGGCATGTTTAGTTTTATAAGAAACTGCCAAACTCTTCTACAGTGGTTTGACAATTTCACATTCCTACCAACAGTGTTTGAGTGATCAATTTATCCACATCCTTTCCAGCATTTTGTGTTATCACTACTTTTTATTTTAGCCATTCTGATAGGGGTGTAGTGTTATCTCATCATGGGTTGGGTATTTTTTAAATACATATTTTGTAATTTATTTTTAATTTTTGTGGCTACATAGGAGGTGTATATATTTATGGGGTACATGAGATATTTTGATACAGGCATGCAATGCATAATAATCACATCAGGGTAAATGGGGTATCCATCTCTTCAAGCATTTATCCTTTGTGTTACAAACAATCCAATTATACTCTTTTAGTTATTTTTAAATTTGCAATTAAATTATTATGGACTATAGTCTCCCTGTTGTGCCATCAAATACTAGGTCTTATTCATTCTAACTATTTTTTGTACCAATTAACCATCCCCACCTCCCCTCCAGCAGCAACCCCCCTCCCACCCCCGCTGCATCCACTACCCTTCCCAGCCTCTAGTAACCATCCTTCTGCTCTTTATCTCCATGAATTCCATTGTTTTGATTTTTAGATCCCACAAATAAGTGAGAACATGTGATGTTTGTCTTTCTGTGCCTGGCTTATTTCCTTTAACATATTGATCTCCAGTTCCAACCATGCCGTTGCAAATTACAGGATCTCATTCTTTTTCATGGCTGAATAGAATCCCATTGTGTACATGTACCACATTTCCTTTATCCGTTCATCTGTTGTTGGATGCTTAGGTTGCTTCCAAATCTCGGCTATTGTGAATAGTACTGCAATAAACATGAGAGTGCAGATATCTCTGCAATATATGGATTTCCTTTCTTTCAGGTATATTCCTAGCAGTGAGATTGCTGGGTCATATGGTAGCTCTATATTTTTAGCTTTTTGAGGAACCTCCAAACTGTTCTCCACAGTGTCACACTAATTTACATTCCCACCAACAGTGTGTGAGGGTTTCCTGTCTTCTACATCTCACCAGCATTTGTTATTGCCTGTCTTTTGGATAAAATCCATTTTAACTGAGGTGAAAAGACATCTCTTTGTAGTTTTGATTTGCATTTCTCTGATAATCAATGATGTTTAGTACCTTTTCATATACTTGTTTGCCATTTGTATGTCTTTTGAGAAATGTCTGTTCAGATCTTTTGCCCATCTTTAAACAGAATATTAGATTTTTTTCCTATAGAATTGTTTGAGCTCCTTATATATTCTGATCATTAATTCCTTGTCAGATGGGGTAGTTTGCAAATATTTTCTCCTATTCTGTGGGTTGTCTCTTCACTTTGTTGATTGTTTCCTTTGCTGTGCAGAAACTTTTTAACTTGATGTGATCCCATTTATCCATTTTTGCTTTGGTTGCCTGTGCTTATGGTGTATTACTCAAGAAATCTTTGCCCACCCCAATGTCCTGGAGAGTTTCCCCAATGTTTTCTTTTAGTAATTTCACAGTTTGAAGTCTTGTATTTAAGTCGTTAATCTATTTTGACTTGATTTTTGAATATGGTGAGAGATAGGGGTCTAGTTTTATTCTTCTGCATATGGATATCCAGTTTGCTGAGCATCATTTATTGAAGAGACTGTCTTTTCCTTGGTGTATATTCTTGGCACCTTTGTCAAAAATGAGTTCACTGTAGGTGTGTGGATTTGTTTCTGGTTCTCTGTTCTGTTCCATTGGTTTATGCGTCTGTTTTTATGCCAGTACCATGCCGTTTTGGTTACTATAGTCCCGCAGTATAATTTCAAGTCAGGTAATGTGATTTTTCTAGTTTTATTCTTTTTGCTCAGGCTACCTTTGGCTATTCTAGGTCTTTTGTGGTTCCATATACATTTTAAGATTGTATTTTCTATTTCAGTGAAGAATGTCACTGCACTGAATCTCTACATTACTTTGGGTAGTACAGACATTTTAATAATATTGATTCTTCTAATCTATAAACATGGAATATCCTCCTTCCTTTTTTATTTATTCATTTTTTTGAGACAGAGTCTCACTCTGTTGCCCAGGCTGGAGTGCAGTGATGTGATGTCGGCTCACTGCAACCTCCATCTCATGGATTCAAGTAATTCTTGTGCCTTAGCCACCCAAGTAGCTGGGATTACAGATGCACACCACCATGCCTGGCTAATTTTTGTGATTTTTTTTTTGAGACAGAGTTCTCATTCCATTGCCCAGGCTGGCATGCAGTGGTGCAACTTTGGCTCACTGCAACCTCTACCTCCTGGGTTCAAGTGATTCTCCTGCCTCAGCCTCCTGAGTAGCTGGGATTACAGGCATGCACCACCACGCCCAGCTAATTTTTGTATTTTTAGTAGAGACAGAGTTTCGCCATGTTGGTCAGGTTGGTCTTGAACTCCTGACCTTGTGATCTGCCTGCCTTGGCTTCCCAAAGTACTGGGATTACAGGCATAAGCCACTACACCCTGCCAATTAATTTTTTTAATTTTAGTAGAGAAGGAGTTTTGCCATGTTGGCCAGGCTGGTCTCAAACTCCTGGCCTCAAGTGATTGGCCTGGTTTGGCCAAAGTGTTAGGATTATAGACATGAGCCACCATTCCTGACCTCTTTCCATTTTTTTATGTCTTCAATTTCTGGCTTCAATGTTATAGTTCTCATCATAGTAATCTTTCACTTCTTTGGTTAATTCCCAGGCATTTTATTTTATTTGTAGCTATTGTAAATTGGAATTACTTTCCTTTTTTTTTTTTTGAGATGGAGTTTTGCTCTTGTTGCCCAGGCTGGAGTGCTGGAGTGCAATGGCGTGATCTCTCTCACCGCAACCTCTGCCTCCCGGGTTCAAGCAATTCTCCTACCTCAGCCTCCCAAGAAGCTGGGATTACAGACATGCACCACCACGCCCAGCTAATTTTGTATTTTTAGTAGAGACAGGGTTTCTCCATGTTGGTCAGGCTGGTCTCCAACTCCTGACCTCAGGTGATCCACCTGCCTTGGGCTCCCAAAGTTCTGTGATTACAGGTGTGAGCCACCACGCCTGCCCTGAATTACTTTCTTGATTCCTTTTCAGATTTTTGGCCATTGGTGTACAGAAATGCTACTAATCTGTGTGTGTTGATTTTGTATCTGGCAACTTTACTGAATTTGTTTATCAGTACTAATGGTTTTGGTGGATTCTTTAGGTTTTTCCAAATATACAATTATATTATCTGCAAACAAAGATGATTTAACTTCTTCCTTTCCAATTTTGATGTTCTTTATTTCTTTATCTTGTCTGATTGCTCTAGCCAGGACTTCTAGTACTATGTTGAATAATAGCAGTAAAAGTGAGCATCCTTGTCATGTTACTATTCTTTTGAACTATCTTTCTACCCCTCTTTCTCTACCTCCTCTTTAAGGAAAACAACTGTTATATTTGCCCTTTTGAGGCTAATTTCTACATCTTGTAGGTATGCTTTATTCTTTTTTATTCTTTTTTCTTTTGTCTTCTCTTACTGGGTATTTTCAAATAGCCTGTCTTCAAGCTCACTAATTATTTCTTCTACTTGATCAATTCTGCTCTTAAGAGACTCTGATGCATTCTTCAGTTTCTCAACTGCATTTTTCAACTCCAGAATTTCTGCTTGTCTCTTTAGTTATTTCAATCTCTTTGTTAAATTCATCTGATAGAATTCTGAATTCCTTCTCTGCGTTATCTTGAATTTAAGTTTCCTCAAAACAGCTATTTTCTATTCTCTGTCTTAAAGTTCACATATCTCTGTTTCTCCAGGATTGGTCCCTGGTGTCCTATGTAGTTTGTTTGGTGAGGTTATGTTTTCCCGGATGGTTTGTTTTTGTTTTGTTTTGTTTGACATGGAGTTTGACTCTGTCGCCCAGGCTGGAGTGCAGTGGCATGATCTCAGCTCACTGCAACCTCTGCCTCCCGGGTTCCAGTCATTCTCCTGCCTCAGCTTCCTGAACAGCAGAGACTACAAGCTCCTGCCAACACACCTGGCTAATTTTTTTATTTTTTAGTAGAGACAAGGTTTCACCATGTTTGCCAGGCTGGCCTTGAACTCCTGACGTCAAGCAATCTGCCCACCTCGGCCTCCCAAAGTGCTAGGATTACAGGCATGAGTCTGTCTGGCCCCTGGATGGTCTTGATGCTTATGTTCATCAGTCTATTGAAGAGTTAGGTATTTATTGTAGTCTTCACAGTCTGGGCTTGTTTGTACCCATCCTTGGGAAGACTTTCTAGGTATTCAAAAGCACTTGGATATTGTGATCTAAGCTATATCTGCATCAGGGGCACCCTAATCCCAGTAATACTGTGGTTCTTGCAGACTCGTAGAGGTACTAACTTGGTAGTCTTGAATAAGATCTGGAAGAATCCTCTGGAATACCAGGGAGAGATGCTTGTTCTCTTTTCTTACTTTCTTCTAAACAAATGGAGTCTCTCTCTCTCTGTGCTGAGCCACCTGGAGCTGGGGGTGGGGTGACACAAGCATCCCTGGGGCCATCACCACTAGGACTGCACTGGGTCAGACCTGAAGCCAGCACAGCACTGGGTCTCACCCAAGGCCCAGTGTAACCACTCCCTGGCTACTGCCTATGTTTGCTCAAGGCCCTAGGGCTGTACAATCAGCAGATGGCAAAGTCAGCCAGGTCTGTGTCCTTCCCTTCAGGGTAGCAAATCCCCTGGGCTCTGGGCACCCCCAGAGACACCATCCAGGAGCCAGAGACTAGAGTCAAAAACCTTAGGAGTCTACCTGGCATACTGAACAGCAGGCACTCAAACCACAGGACACTGTTTTCCCCACTCTTCCCTCCCCTTTTCAAAGGCAAAGGAGCCTCACCTCATGACCACTGCCACCTCAGGCCCACGGGGAGTACTGCCAGACTACTACCACTGACGTTCAATTCAGGCCCACTGGCTGGTCAGTTAGCTTGTGGTGAATGCTGCTTGGCCTGGGACTCAACCTTTAGGGCAGTGGACTCCTCGTTGGCCCAGGGAAGGTCCAAAAATTCCATCCAAGAGCCAAGGCCTGGAATCAGGCACTCCAAGAGCCCACTTGGTGTTCTACCCCACTGTGGCTGAGCTGGTACCTAAGGTGCAAAACAAAATCCCCTTTACTTTTCCCTCTGCTTCTCTCAAGCAGAAGGAATCTCTCACCTCTACCACCACAGCTGAGAATGTGCTGGGTCTTACTTAAAGCAAGCACATCTCAGAGTCTCACCCAAGGCCCATGGTTTTACTACCTAGATATTGTTTCTGGTTATTCAGGGCCCAAGGGATCTTTAGTCTGCAGGTGATGAATCCTGCCTGAGTTGGGTTCTTCTCTTCAAGGCAGTAGGTTCCCCTCTGGCCCAGGGTATGTCTAGAAATATTATCCAGGAGCTAGGGGCCTGGAATGGGGATCACATGAGTCTGCCCAATGCCCTGTCCTACTGTGGCTGGGCTAGTAGCCAAGATCCAAGACAAAGTCTTCTCTGCTCTTCCCTCTCCTCTCCTCTCCTCAAGCAGAAGGAAGGAGCAAGCTTCATTGCTGCAAGCTGCACTGCCTGCGGTTAGGGGAGGGGTAGCACAAACACTCCCTAACAACCTATTGTCTCAGTAGGTTGTGTGCCCCTCAAGTCCACTGGCTCCAAGTCCAGCACAGCACTAGCACTTGTCTAGGAGTTATAGTCTTTGTAGCCTGGACTGCCTTTCAAGTTTATTTGGAGCCCCAGAGCACTTTAGCCTGCAGTGGCAAGGCTTGTCAGAACTCAGGTTCCAACTGCTGGGCTCATCTGAATGCTCCCTCTGTTGGGGGCATAAGCTGAGTTCAGCCTGGTTTTGCTTTCCACTGTGACAGGGCAGCACTGAGTTCAATGCAAAGTCCCATAATCAGTGCACTCTCCCTTGCCCAAGAACACAGATTCTCTCCACGTGCCATGTGGTCACTGCTGGAGGATGGGGGAGGAAGGGCATTGGCAATTCAAGACTGTTTTTCCTATCCTTTTCAGTGCCTCTTTCAGCAATATAAGGTTAAAACAAGGAACTGATGGCCAAGCGTGGTGGCTCACACCTGTAATTCCAGCACTTTGGGAGGCGGAGGCAGGCAAGACCAGCCTGGCCAACATGACGAAACCCTGTCATGTATACTAAAAATACAAAAATTAAGTGGGTGCAGTGGTGCACACCTGTAATCTCAGCTACTCAGGAGGCTGCAGGAGGAGAATCACTTGAATCGGGGAGGCAGAGCTTGCAGTGAGCTGAAATGACGCCACTACACTCCAGCCTGCGTGACAGAGTGAGACTCCATCTCAAAAAAAAAAAAAAAAAAACAAAAAAAATGGTGATTGCTCACCTGATTTTTGGTTCTTATGTAGGTGGGTTTTTCTGGGTAGATAGTTGTTAAATTTGGTATTCCTGCTCAGGGGGATGAACAGTGGAGGCTTCTATTCAGCCATCTTGCTCTACCCCTCCTTCTCATTGTGGTTTTAATTTGTATTTTCCTGGTGGTAATTATGTTGAAAATCATCTCATGTGTTTATTTACCATCTCTTTATTTTCTTCAGTGAGATGTCTCTCCTTGCCTTTTACCCATTTTCTAACTGGATTGCTTGAGTTTTTTTTAACTATTGAAAATGGTTTATATTCAAGAGAAAATCTGCTCACTTTTGTCAGTAGAAAGCCCATCTGTATTCTTCCAAAATTTATTTTAAATGAACGTTAGTTTTACCCCACAGCAATTTCAAAGGTGCTAAAGGTTGTTTATGGCCATCTGGTGAGAGCCAGTTTTTAAGACAGGGTCAGAAAAAAATAAGGGAAATAAAGCAAGTTGATTCCCTAGATCTTTAGGATATCCCCCTGTCATATAAGATATACAGTGTTCCTAACCCTTGTAATTTCCCAAATGATAGGAATGATGGAAGCATCTTTTGTCATAATATTTGGTCGTACTCTCCAGTTCCTGACACTGGACTTCTAAGACCCTTGGAATCTCCGAAGTGATGAGTGTCTCTTTCTAGTTAATGAGATGACTGTTGGCTGGGGACCCTAGATCACTTCAGGGTGGAGACAGGTTACCAGAAAGACCACAGCAGGATTAGAGGGTCTGGCTGAAAGTTCCAACCCTCTCCGCCACCTCCAATTCTGAGGAGAGGGGCTGGAAATTGAGTTAATCATCAATGACTAATGATTTTGTCTATCATGCCTACATAATGGAGCCTCCATAAAAACCCTGAACTATAGGGCTCAGAACACCTCCAGGCTGGTGAAGCATCCAAGCACCATAGCCCATGGGGACAGAAGCTCAGGCGCTAGGGACCTTCTGAACCTTGCCCTATGTACCTCTTCATGAGCTGTTCATTTGTATCCCTTATAATAAACATCTAAGTGTGAAATGAAAATAAAATCCTAAGTCCCCAGACTGACTGAATGGACTCCTCTTAACCAAGGCGATCCCAGAAAAACTTTGAAAACTAAGTTTCCTGGCCGGGCGTGGTGGCTCACACCTGTAATCCCAGCACTTTGGGAGGCCGAGGCGGGCGGATCACGAGGTCAGGAGATGGAGACCATCCTGACTAACACGGTGAAACCCCATCTCTACTAAAAATACAAAAAATTAGCCGGGCGTGGTGGTGGGCGCCTGTAGTCCCATCTACTCAGGAGGCTGAGGCAGGAGAATGGCGTGAACCTGGGAAGTGGAGCTTACAGTGAGCTGAGATCATGCCACTGCACTCCAACCTGGGTGACAGAGCAAGACACGGTCTCAAAACAAACAAAAAACAAAAACAAAAAACAAAAACAAAACTAAGTTTCCCCTTCAAGATGAGATGGGAGGTGGGACACACCTCAGTACACCCCCTCCTCACTAACTGTTGCCAGGCCTTTTCTCCCGAGTTACACAGAAACCAGCCCTGGAGAAACAAAGAATGGAAAACTCATGCCTTCATTGACTTCAAGCAACCATCTGATGCCATGGTTAGACTCTCCTCTTTTTTTGTAGCTTCAACATGGCAGCTGACCACTTTTTTTTTTTTTTTTAATGGAGTCTCGCTCTGTAGCCAGGCTGGAGTGCAATGGCCCAATCTTGGCTCACTGCAACCTCCGTCTCCTAGGTTCAAGTGATTCCCCTGCCTCGGCCTTCCGAGTAGCTGAGACTACAGGTGCCCACCACCACGCCCAGCTAATTTCTTTTTCTGTATTTTAGCAGAGACAGGGTTTCACCATGTTGGCCAGAGTGGTCTCGATCTCCTGACCTCGTGATCCGCCCGCCTCAGCCTCCCAAAGTGCTGGGATTACAGGCGTGAGCCACTGTGCCTGGCCGGCAGCAGACCACTTTCACAAAGCACTCCTGCCTGATTAAAAACACCACTGACCATGGGCCGGCTCTGGCCAGTTGAGAGGCTGCCCACAGAGGGGCCTCTGTGTTCTAAGTTTCATCTTTTGACACACAGAGCCTAATTTTACTGCATTTTAATGCTAAGTCTCCATTCCAAAGTGAACATGGGACATGTTTAACATGTATGTTTGCTCATTGCAAATGTGCGTGACCCCTTTAATGAATATTCATACCTCCCCCTATGACCTGTTAAATATATATATGTTTATCCAACTCATTTGACATAAAATTCCTGTCCCTCCCTTCCTCCCTTGAAGTGCCTGCTTCTGGTGTCAACCAGAGGCTCCACTTCCCCGCACGTAGCAACCCTTCTCCAGAAATAAAGACCTTTCCAAATTTATAGCTCTCATGGTTTTAAGTCAACAATAGGAAGTAAAGTGTTTCCTTGAATTCCATGAAATTATAGTAAATCATCAAATCTGAGGAGGCGATTGTGGGAACCCCTGATTTTTTTTTTTTTTTTTTTGAGACGGAGTCTTGCTCTGTCACCCAGTGGCCAGATCTCAGTTCACTGCAAGCTCCACCTCCCGGGTTCACGCCATTCTCCTGCCTCAGCCTCCCCAGCTGCTGGGGCTACAGGCGCCCGCCACCTCGCCCGGCTAGTTTTTTTTTTTTTGTATTTTTTAGTAGAGACGGGGTTTCACTGTGTTAGCCAGGATGATCTCAATCTCCTGACCTCGTGATCCACCCGTCTCGGCCTCCCAAAGTGCTAGGATTACAGGCTTGAGCCACCGTGCCCGGCCCAGGGTTCTTAATATCAGCAAAGGCCAGCACTCCACAACCTAGGAAGCCTTTCTAAGCCTGACAAAAGATTTAAAAATTACATTTGGAAGTGCTCTTTACCACAAGCTTTGATTCCACCATCTGCACATCTTTTGATCTCATACAAAAACATTCATCACACTGACCTTGTCTTGTTGAACACGTCTCTACCATTTGCTCAGAGGAGCCAAAAATGTCTGTTTTCTTCAAAAAACAGAAAATGTTTCCATGTTTTGTTTTATTCTCAGCTTTTTGGGGTGGAAGATAAACTGACAATGAAAATATGATTGGCATGTTATTTTTAAATGAATTTTTAATAGCAAATAATTTGCTTCATCTGGGAAAAGCTGATCACATTTTCAGCAACTAGGCACAAATCAGGATGGATTATTTCCAGCATTTTTTAAAAAAGCTTATTTAGATTCAATCACACTAGCTGCTCAGGGTCAGTGGCATTTCCTGGTCCTGAAGAGGGCTAAGCCCTCGACCCCGTCCCTTATGCCTTAAGGCCAAATGGTCTCTCAAAATATCAAAGCCCTTTTGCTCACCAGACACCTGCTGTAGTTTCTGTCATCCAGTTTCTGGGACTACTGTGGGTCACGTTGTGGCACTAGTTCACACTGTACTTCACTCCAGCCATTGGCAGAAGCATCAGGCAGTGTCATGGATCAGTCACTGAAGTTGGCTTCTCTGGGTGCTGTTCCTGTCGCACACAGCCTCTTATTTGAGAAACAGGAGCAGAAAGAGACATCAAGTATTTAGGCAAAGCAAGGTTTGGGTTAGTTCTGGGACCACATTTTGATCCATCCAGCTCTCATCTGACCTATGGGAGCTCCTGAATTAAAGGGCTTCATGAAAGGGAAAGAGAGAAAAAATGTTTGCTCGCCCATGTTCATAGCAGCATTATTCACAATAGCCAAAAGGAAGAAACAACTAAATGTCCATTGACAGATGAATGGGTAAACAATATGCGGGTGCCTCCACACAACAGAATATTATTCAGCCTTAAAAAGGAAGAAAAATCAGGCTGGGTGCGGTGGCTCACGCCTGTAATCCTAGCACTTTGGGAGGCCGCGGCTGTCAGATCACAAAGTCAGGAGATCGAGACCATCCTGGCTAACACGGTGAAACCCCGTCTCTACGAAAAAAAAAAAAAAAATTAGCCAGGCGTGGTGGCAGGTGCCTGTAGTCCCAACTATTCAAGAGGCTGAGGCAGGAGAATGGCGTGAACCCAGGAGGCGGAGCTTGCAGTGAGCAGAGATCCCTCCTGCTACGGCACTCCAGCCTGGGCTACAAAGCAAGACTCTGTCCCAAAAAAAGAAAAAGAAAAGAAAATTCTAACACATGCTACAACATGGATAAACCTTGAGGAGGACACCATGCTGAGTGAAATAAGCCAGACACAAAAGGACAAATGTTGTGTGATTCCACTTATATGAGATACCTAGAATAGGCAAATTCATAGATACAAAAAGTAGAACAGAGGTAATTACCAGGGGCTAAGGAAAGGGGTGATATGGTTTGCTGTGTCCCCACCCAAATCTCATCTTGAATTGTTGGTCTGATAATCCCCACGTGTCATGGGAGGGACCCAGTGGGAGGTAAGTGAATCATGGAGGGTGGTTTTTTCGCATGCTGTTCTCGCAATTGTGAGTGAGTCTCATGAGATCTGATGGTTTCATAAAGGGCAGTTCCCCTGCACACACTCTTACCTGCCACCATGTAAGACATGCCCTTGCTCCTCCTTTGCATTCCACCATGATTGTGAGGCCTCCCCTGTCATATAGAACTGTGAGTCCATTAAACCTCTTTATAAATTACTCAGTCTCAGGAATTTCTTATATAGCAGTATGAAAATTGACTAATATGGGGGTAATAGGGAGTTACTGTTTCATGAGTACAGAGCTTCAGTCAGAGATGATCAAAAAGTTTTGGAGGTGGATGGTAGTGATGGTTGCATAAAAATGTGAAGGTACTTAATGCCGCTGAAACTGTACACCTAAGAATGGTTAAAATGGGCTGAGTGCAGTGGCTCATGCCTGTAATCCCAGCACTTTGGGAGGCCAAGGCAGGTGGGTCGCCCAAACTCAGAAGTTCAAGACAACCTGGACAACATGATGAAACCCTATATCTACCAAAAACACACAAAAAAAGTAGCCAGGTGTGGTGGCATGCACCTGTGGTCCCAGCTACTCAGGAGGCTGAGGTTGGGGGATCACTGCCTCTGGGAGGCAGAGGTTGCAGTGAGCCGAGATCGTGCCACTAAACTCCAACCTGGGTGAAAGAGTGAGACCCTGTCTCAACAGCAGCAAAAACAGGTTAAAATGGTAAGTTTTATGTTAAGTACATTTTGCCACAATTTTTTTAAGGGGAGGAAAAATGTGCTTGTGCTTTTCACTGGCCCCAGGTCCTTTCCTAAAGGAAGTCTTCTGGGTGTCACCTTCTGGGTCTCACTTTGGGGTGGCTGAGTGAGGCAATGCTTAGTAACCAAACTACCCACTGATGTGCTGGTAAATGCTTAACAACTGGCTCTCCAACAAAAACAAAAAACAACTGCAAAGAAATATTGGTACACAAGTTTATTATACATTTTATCAATAAAAAGGATGTGAGTCACACAATTTGCAGAAAATGATAAAATACACGACACTGTTTAAAAATTCCACACAGCCAACTGATATTCATGAAACGATTTAATTGACTTTTGCTAAACTCTTGTACCTGCAGCAACAATGGTTATAACTGATGAACAAATAAAGTTCTGACATGAATGCTGATTGATATTTTTGTCTAATAAGACAAAAGTGGCCAAGTGCGGGGGCTCACACCCAGCACTTTGGGAGGCTGAGGCGGGCAGATCACGAGGTCAGGAGATCAAGACCATCCTGGCTAACACCGTGAAAGCCCATCTCTACTAAAAATACAAAAAAATTAGCCAGGCGTGGTGGCGGCACCTGTAGTCCCAGCTACTCGGGAGGCTGAGTCAGGAGAATGGCGCGAACCCGGGAGGTGGAGCTTGCAGTGAGCCGAGACCGCGCCACTCACTCCAGCCTGGGCGACAGAGCGAGACTCTGTCTCAATTTAAAAAAAAAAGAAGGCCCAGCCAACAGACATATGAAAAAATGCTCATCATCACTGGCCATCAGAGAAATGCAAATCAAAACCACAATGAGATACCATCTCACACCAGTTAGAATGGCGATCATTAAAAAGTCAGGAAACAACAGGTGCTGGAGAGGATGTGGAGAAATAGGAACACTTTTACACTGTTGGTGGGATTGTAAACTAGTTCAACCATTATGGAAAACAGTATGGCGATTCCTCAAGGATCTAGAACTAGATGTACCATATGACCCAGCCATCCCATTACTGGGGATATACCCAAAGGATTATAAATTATGCTGCTATAAAGACACATGCACACGTATGTTTATTGCAGCACTATTCACAATAGCAAAGACTTGGAATCAACCCAAATGTCCATCAGTGACAGATTGGATTAAGAAAATGTGGCACATATACACCATGGAATACTATGCAGCCATAAAAAAGGATGAGTTTGCGTCCTTTGTAGGGACATGGATGCAGCTGGAAACCATCATTCTTAGCAAACTATCACAAGAACAGAAAACCAAACACCGCATGTTCTCACTCATAGGTGGGAACTGAACAACGAGATCACTTGGACTCAGGAAGGGGAACATCACACACCGGGGCCTATCATGGGGAGGGGGGAAGGGGGAGGGATTGCATTGGGAGTTATACCTGATGTAAATGACGAGTTGATGGGTGCTGACGAGTTGATGGGTGCAGCACAGCAACATGGCACAAGTATACATATGTAACAAACCTGCACGTTATGCACATGTACCCTA